>NW_025945647.1:0-80812 GCF_000764305.2 Hyalella azteca | reverse complement strand
CTATTTTCTTGTCTATGATTAAGTGAACGTAAGTACTTACGCTCTATTTTCTTGTCTATGATTAAGTGAACGTAAGTACTTACGCTCTATTTTCTTGTCTATGATTGGTGGATTTTGCTTGAAAGGCCGTCAATGATTGGCGGACGAACTTACGATCTCTTAACTTTTTTTGAAAGTATAGGCCCAGATCGCGTGCAGTGAGGCAGCAAAGTTTGACTGGGTATCACTTCTACAGCAATGTCGCTCCTGCTGTCATGTTCTTCCGATCAACAGCCGTGCTATGGAAAATAGTTGCAAATTTTTAAAACCGTCAACCAATCACTTAAAGTTAAACCCACCAATAACAGACGAGAAATTCGCTGCAACGTGTACATGAGCCTCTAAGTGTACTTAGACCTCTAAGTGTAACTAGACCGCTACTTGTATACTTTGGCCGCTACGTGTTTACTTAGGCCGCTACGTTTATTTTGCTACTTTTTTTATTGTACGATACCGGTACCTGACTTATTTATGCAGGAGAAGGAAACTATTTATTTATTTTTTAACAGCTAATATTCTTAAAAGTTTTTATTTAAATATTTACAAAACAATATGACCATGGCTTGAGATGATTTTTTTCTAAATTTCGCCATTCTCATTCATGAGGCCTTTGTATTTTTATTTTTTGAATATTTTGTCTTGAATGTTTCACTAGGAAAAATTACTGACTCATATTATTCAAATAATGATGCACAAGTTTTCTTACCCGCAGCACGAAGTGAGAACGGACGCATCATGGATACGCTTCTTTGCCGGACCAAACTGCATGAGTCAGGATGATCAATGCAAGGGCAAAAAGTCCTTTGATATTTGGTCAAAGTTTCAATAATTTCTGTGAATTGTTTTATGTCTTGACGCACATTCTACCACCAGGAAACAGGTTGCTGTCTCTCAGTCTTTGTCGCAGCGCGCTGTCGGCACCTCATAAATCAAGACCTGGGCCGATACTTTCAAAAAAAGTTAAGAGATCGTAAGTTCATCAGCCAATCATTGACGGGCTTTCAAGCAAAATTCACCAATCATAGAAAAGAAAATAGAGCGTAAATACTTACGTTCACTTAGCGAGCTTTGAAAGTATAGGCCTAGGTCATCGTCAGGACGTAGTGCGGTGTGTCAAAGTAACTCCAATGTTGAATGAAGATTTACATGTCGTTGAGAATGTAATAAATGGAGAGCGTGAAACTCTTTGTAAAATAGCTCGTATGTTCAATGAAGATTACTAATTTAAATTCGAATATTTACGTAATTAATCTATCTAAACTCGTGTCAAAATTGCTCGTATGTGGAAATTACTTATTGAAAATAGAAATTAACAATAGATAGAAATCATGAAACTCGTCAAATTGCTCGTATGTTGAAAGAGTATTACTAATTTGAAATATGAATATGCAAATAATTAATATCACAAAGTTATTATTGATCGAGTTACTACCTATGCAAAATGCGCATGTCTCTTTAAGGGAGTATTAGCAATTTTCAAAGCAGTTTCCTTAAGAAAAAAACAGGAGGAAGTTACCAGGCATGCGGCGGTAACGATGTAGTCAATGCACTCGCCGTAGAGTAAACCGCTGTAAAGTCCACAGCTGCACTTACGTCCATCTTCAGTCATAATTAAATCTATACTCTATATTAGTTTTATTATTATAAACTTGCAGCAGCTGTATGCACGCATGCAGCAGCTGTATGCACGCATGCAGCAGCTGTATGCACGCATGCAGCAGCTGTATGCACGCATGCAGCAGCTGTATGCACGCATGCAGCAGCTGTATGCACGCATGCNCCGCCGTGTCTGCTGCACCCGCTGAGTTCACCCGCCGTGTCTGCTGCACCCGCTGAGTTCACCCGCCGTGTCTGCTGCACCCGCTGAGTTCACCCGCCGTGTCTGCTGCACCCGCTGAGTTCACCCGCCGTGTCTGCTGCACCCGCTGAGTTCACCCGCCGTGTCTGCTGCACCCGCTGAGTTCACCCGCCGTGTCTGCTGCACCCGCTGAGTTCACCCGCCGTGTCTGCTGCACCCGCTGAGTTCACCCGCCGTGTCTGCTGCACCCGCTGAGTTCACCCGCCGTGTCTGCTGCACCCGCTGAGTTCACCCGCCGTGTCTGCTGCACCCGCTGAGTTCACCCGCCGTGTCTGCTGCACCCGCTGAGTTCACCCGCCGTGTCTGCTGCACCCGCTGAGTTCACCCGCCGTGTCTGCTGCACCCGCTGAGTTCACCCGCCGTGTCTGCTGCACCCGCTGAGTTCACCCGCCGTGTCTGCTGCACCCGCTGAGTTCACCCGCCGTGTCTGCTGCACCCGCTGAGTTCACCCGCCGTGTCTGCTGCACCCGCTGAGTTCACCCGCCGTGTCTGCTGCACCCGCTGAGTTCACCCGCCGTGTCTGCTGCACCCGCTGAGTTCACCCGCCGTGTCTGCTGCACCCGCTGATCTCCAAAATTCTACTCCGGTACCTAGATTCGATGTTTCCGGGTCTATTTATCCACCACCGCATTTATATCAAATTTTCAGATTTTTTAAAAATTAAATTTATTTTTAATCTTCACTGAACATTGTTAGGGTGGCATCTTGAAATAAGTGTTATGCACTTCTTTTGGTTGCCTTAAATATCTAACTTTAATTTGAGAAGCTTTCCCATGCCTCAAAATTTGATGGGAATGAAGATCCCTTACTATTTATTTGTAATAATACACGTTATTTTACGAACTATTATATTATATTAATAGTGAGATTTGAGGGTAAACATCTTGTCATTTATTCCTTTTCGTTGCCTTGTTGTATTAACAGAGGATATATCGTGGGTAAATTCTGTTCTTTATGTATCTTTAATTAATGCGTATTTTTTTACTCAGCATCCTCATTTTTCGACCGAAAAAACGATTGTATTTTGTCCAAGTTTCGCGCGTGTCGATTTGCGTGGTAAATTATGTGCTTTGCGTATCTTTTATTGGTATTTTTTACTGATTATCCTCATTTTCCGACCGCAAAAAAATTATTTTCTTCAAGTTCGGCGCTGATATTTGCGTGGTGTGCCGCTATACGTTCAGTTTATGTAAGAAGCTATAATGCAGGAGCATATGTTCAGTCTTAAAATGCCTAGCAAATTACGGACCAGGCAAATAAAATCCAGCGGCCGATAAACCGAACAAGAGTTATCGATGATGAATTGCTTGAAACTATATACTTTCCTGATCAGCGAAGGCTGCGTGCCTAAATACCGATATAATACCCAAGCAGAGAAAACGTTCCAGGAAAGCGGGCACGTTCCAGCACAGCCACAGCGTTCCAGAACATCGGCCGCATTCCAGCGTTATCGGACTCGCTCTTGATCGATTGCTGCTCCTTCTCCGGCTGGACGGGGGGGCAGCGCCTGTTTGCTTGCCCCGTAATCAAGAGTCTTCAGTTTCTCTTTTCAATAATTAAACATTTTTCTACGGTTAAATTAACCGTAGCCAATGCTATTCATATCCAAACGCCTGGTAACGAGAAGGTAACCAAAAGTCTTAGTCTGCAGATTAAGGGTTAAACTCTCTAGTATAGTGCAAGTTGCTTGAAATCTGTCTCTTGCATACCGTGAATTATTCCGGGTAATTCGCGACGTCGTCGCTCTGGTAATATTGGCCTGGTCTGCCAGCTGTGAAACCGCGGTCATATTTTCATCACTGAATACGTTGACTCTGAAGTTATACATCTGTATATGCAGGATATATATGCTATATATATATATACAACAGGGTATATTGCTCCAGGACGTGGTGGCATATACGAGTACCACGGGGTATATTGCTCAAGGATGTAGTGGTACTTATATATCAGACTTCAATTATTTCAACACTTCATTTTACCATATTTAAGTTACGAATTTGGCTTCACGTTATATTTTTTTCCGGTTTTATAAAAAAAGAATTCGGTTGTAGAAAGGAATACAGGTTGTATAAAGGTAATTAATAATTGAACATTTTGAATTTCTTCATTTTGTAATAACACAATAGTGTACAAATTTGCACCGTCTTCTACAGAATTTAGGCAAAGAGCAATCGTGGTTGAAGTGGTCAAATAGTATATAGTGTGATATCGGGTCAATTACATTATCTCGGCTCGGTTGGATGTAGAAATAGAGTTAGAAGCATCGTTTATGTAGTCTGAAATGTTTTTCTTCCGTTCAATTAAACCTCATAACTGCTTTCCTTGTATTGACATTGATATAGCAAAGCTTAATTGATATAGCATTTAATTATTTTAAAGGTAGTCATATAATTGTAATTGTTTTGTTTCTAGTTTTAAATTAACATATTTAAAGATTGAAAATAAATATTTTAATTAGAATACTCGTATTAGGGTGGAAAATCTTTACTATTCATTTTGTATTTGCGGTGCCTTGCTGTTTATTGTGCTGCCATTGTTAGGATTAAATTAATGTCTTATAGTTTCCATTCAATATACCTAGTTAATACATATATATCATGACAACAACGACACCGAATAAATAGTGTGTTTATTTGTTTATTTATCAGCTACCTTTGTAGCAGATCAATTCACTGGTATCTGTAATTCAGGAAATAATTGAGGATTTGGTGTATGTGTTGAATGTGAATGAAGCAAAAAGTTTAATGGCAGTTGGTGCATACAGTCTCATGAAAATTTTTAGGTAACTTTGCGGCGTAAAGAAATAGCGATTCGGAGTTTTTTATAATGCTATGACTGTGTGATACGATGCAGGTATATTCGATGATGGCCGCTGCGTGGGGGATGATGGCCGCTGCGTGGGGGATGATGGCCGCTGCGTGGGGATGATGGCCGCTGCGTGGGGGATGATGGCCGCTGCGTGGGGATGATGGCCGCTGCGTGTAGGGATGATGGCCGCTGCGTGTAGGGAAGATGGCCGCTGCGTGGGGGATGCAGGCCCTGTCTCTTNACGAGCGCGCCTCTCCCCCAGTCCTACGAGCACGCCTCTCCCCCAGTCCTACGAGCGCGCCTCTCCCCCAGTCCTACGAGCGCGCCTGTCCCCCAGTCCTACGAGCGAGCCTCTCCCCCAGTCCTACGAGCGCGCCTCTCCCCCAGTCCTACGAGCGAGCCTCTCCCCCAGTCCTACGAGTGCGCCTCTCCTTAGTCCCCTGTTTCGCTGTTTATTTGCTAAGGAGCGTCTTGACATCAAAAGCATATATGGACCAGCCTTCTGTTCAAGCTTCTACACCAGTGTTCCCAAACTTCTTCTCCCTGTCTCTCAATTTCGACTGAGTAGAAAAAGGTCACAAAAAAGTTGACGAAAGTAGGTTTCGTCTTCTACAAATGTTGTCGCCACAGATTTCTATGCCTAAATTGACATATCTAGTCATCTATTTCCCTAACTTGCTTCATAACTCCCATAGCCTAGACAGGAGTACTTTACCTGCAGTTTGGTAACCGCTGACTTGTCGCTTCAACGTATATCTGCTCGCTACTGTTAAATACTATACTTGAAAAATGTTTGCGGCTTTTTGGCCTGCAGACTTTCGTATTGTTGCCGTTTTGCATCGAGATGTGACGAGCTGCTCAGAGAAATCAGGAGTAGGCGCAATAGTACCTATGTCAACTTGGTCCTGCGCTCCCATAGGTTTATAGACCTAGTTTTAATACTTTCCCTTTGTTTATCATCCTAGAATCTCATGTGAGTTCTCCCTAATGTTTCATGCGTCTCATATCTTCAATATTTGACGTATCGACTCAATTTAACTTGAGCTCAATTGGTAAGCTAAATTATGGAGTTCAATGGTGAAGCACAATTGAAAAGCACGATTGTTAAGGTCAATTGTCAAGCTCAATTTTCGAGCTTGATGTTTAAACTCAATTGTTAGGCACTATTGATTATCTCAATTGACAAGCGCAATTATCGAGCAGAATTGCAAAACACAATTTTGTGAGTGCGCCAAGTGATCGATACGCAGAGTCGTTGGACCGCTCAATGCCGCGACGTTCTTCTGCACAAGATTGTACATGTGCTGCTGTTGGGGGTGTCGTAATATTGCTTCTTATTTGTTTTGCTCTTAATATTGCTGCTGTAGTTATTGCTGCTGTATTTATTGCTGCTGTATTTATTGCTGCTGTATTTATTGCTGCTGTATTTATTGCTGCTGTATTTATTGTTGCTGTATTCATTGCTGCTATATTTATTGATGATAAATTAAAGGCAGCTGTATTTATTGTTATGAATTCATTGCTGCTGTATTTATTTCTTTTGGATTTATTGTGGAGAATGAAGCTAAGTACGTAGCTGATCTGTTCGAACAAGGCCTGAGCTGACATAACTCACATTTCATTCAGAATTCACCAGAAAATATTGTAGGCATATTATTTGATCGTTTACATTATTTTATATATTTTCATTAAATGTGGATTTTATTATATTTTCATATTTCGGACAATAAATTTCATTCTATAATAGATTAGCATGGTTTTATTTATAATGTTTGTATTGGAACCGCGGTTTGCATGTTCCATCCAAGTCAATGTAGGGATTATCTATCCGAAGACATAGGGATTACAATTGTAGCCAATTTATCAATTAGATAGGATAACTGGAGTCAATGATTGATGAAATCCAAAACAACATGCTCTTTCCAAATTCGAAAATGAATCACTCATATCGAAATAAACTTCGCTAGGTTTTAATCACTGATGAATGTTCAAGAAACATTAAGGAATGCTTCAACAAAATTCGGCTATTTTAAGGTCCTATATGTTATTTTTAATGATACATTAAGGAACGATACAACCAAATTCTACTATTTTAAGGTCCTATATGTAATTTTTAATGATACATTAAGGAACGCTACAACAAAATTGTACTATTTTAGGGTCTAATTTGTAAATCTAGAATGCTACATTAGGGGATGCTACTACGAAATTTTTATTTTTTAAGTCGTATTGGAACTTTTTATTTACTGGCTCACAGTTCACGAGCCCACGCGTTCGGTCTCTCTCACGCCGTCAGCTCAGCTTTAACTTCCAGCGCTGTCTTCCAGTCTATAGGACCTGCCATGTTGCTTCAGCACAGACCCCTCGTGCATTTGACGTTAAAATAACGATGAGTAGAACGTTACTTTTAATAAAATAAGCGAAAAGAAGCAAGTGAGTCTCCAAAATATTCTTGTATTCATCACTGTTTATCAGAAGTATTGTATTTGTCTCTGTTTATATCAAAATACTCTTGTTAATCAAAAAATGTTAATCAAAATATGCTTGTATTCATCACTGATTATCAGAAGTAAGTCGTACTGTCTGTACCGTTAGGTTTTTCCATTGACTCATTTGCTTCCTATTATGTAAAAGGCAATACTTTAGGTAAAATACGCACATTGTATATATGAAAGAAAGGGGACTGGTGGTTTTAGACTGGCCTGGAAATTTCTCCTGACAACAATGCTACCGAAAGCCCAAGGGCTATAATGAAAAGAGGGCTCCTAAATGGAGACTGTTCGACAAAGACAAAGCTAATTAGTGCGTAATCTGGGACTGGAATAATAATGTAGTGGATAAAATGTGTTCTACTTTGGGGGAATCCATGCCAAATCGTGTGCAAATGCTTGTTAAAACAAAAAAAAAGTTCATTTTCTTTTTAATTGTAACGTGTAGCGGATCACGCAATAAGCCACATTACAGTATAACGCAGAGTGGATAACAATAAGTAGGTTCCACAATGTAAGTCCATAAGTAGGTCTCTACAGTACAAAATTAGGCATCACAATAAGTACGTCTCTACAGTACAAGATATCCCAATAAATAGGTACCACAAAATGATACAAGTCCGTAAGTAGGTCTCAACAGTACAAGTATCATAATAAGTTGGTCTCTACAGTACAAAGTATCACAACAAGTAGGTCTCTACAGTACAAAGTATCTCAATAACAAGGTCCCACAATATAGTATAAGCCCATAAGTAGGTCCAAAACGCCGAGTATATCATAATAAGTAGGTCTCTACAGTACAAAGTATCCCAATAAGTAGGTCCCACAATATACTTCCATACTTAGACCCATAACGCCGAGTATATCACAATAAGTATGGCAAGGCACGAGTCTTATTGTTGCCGTGAGCGCGTCTGGCGTCGTGGCGCAGGCGCCGCTGCCGTTTTATATGCAAATGCCAGCGAGGGTCGCAGCAGCAGCAGCGGTTCCTTGTATCCCTTGTGGAGGGGAGTCGCTTGGCTCACCCTCGCTCTGGTAGAGGGAAAGAGAGGGAAGGATAGCCAGGGAAATCACTGACAAGAACTATAATCGCTCCTCTGAGGAATCATACGCTGAGGCAATCACGAGGAGATGATTGAGTAGAATGACGAACGTCTTTAAAGTGAAGGACCATCGTATCGCTGCTGCAATATTACTGCTGTGCTCATACCTTTAGTTTTATCATTAAGTTCTGTCGTAGTATCACTGTCCTTACCGTGCTTATACCTTTAGTTTTATCATTAAGTTCTGTCGTAGTATCACTGTCCTTACCGTGCTCATACCTTTAGTTTTATCATTAAGTTCTGTCGTATCACTGTCCTTACCGTGCTCAAACCTTTACTTTTGTCATTAAGTTCTGTCTGTTCCTCTGTACTGTAGCTGTCTGTGCCATTACAGCTGCTGTGCTGCAGCAAATCTTGCTATAGTTGCTGTCTCTGGAAGAACTGCTTGCAGAACAGCTTGTTCTGTCCGGACCTGAAATTTCAGACTTCGGTTTCGTTTAAGTTTTAATTTCATGCTCACGGGACAGCCGGTGTTCTGATTTGTAGCCTTGCAGCTGCTGCCCTTTTTAGCGCATTTCTCATTTATAGAAAAAATGCACTATTGTGCTCGCCATGTCAGTCAGTCTGTCTGTCTGTCTGTCTGTCCGTGACCTAAAGTTTTCGTCGACGAGAAAATGCGCTCTCTGTCACTCACTGCAGTGAGTACTGAGTTATATTTTTTTTCTAGGAATACCACCTAATTTATTGCGGAGTACCCCAATGAACATTACTGTAGCCGCTACAACTGCGACACGGTTCGTCCTTAGGCAGCTGTTGTTCATGTAAATTTTACACGAGTAACCTACAGATGCACATACAGCTGCTGCGTCACGTCTGCTCTTGTTAGTTTCATTCGCGCCGCAACTGTAAGTTCACGCCGGCTTTTTAGCGCATTTTCTCATTTATGGAAAGAAGGCGCTATTGTGCTCGTCATGTCCGTCCGTCCGTGACTTCACGTTTTCGTCGATTTTGGGAAAATGCGCTGTCTGTCGCTCACTGCAGTGAGTACTGATTTTTTTACACATGCAGCTGTTGCTGTAAATCTGTTCCAGCTTTTTACAAGAAAAGACTTGTTCCAGCTGGTTGCTGGTAAATTATACTGTACCGGTTCGTGCATGTTTTACCGGGAAGTTCTTATCCTGTTCCGAACGGTTTATTTAACTAATGTTATTTGTATACTAAATCTACTACTAAGCTCTCCGCTTGTTTCCTTCGCGCTTAAACTTCCACTTTGGGTTCAGTGAACTTTGTGTTAATTTATACAGCGATTCAATTTATTTCATCTCCACAATTTTTTTATCGTAGCCATAAATATTTATTTAGGTAAGAGACGTCAACATCATTGTAAATATATATCAAGCAAATACAGTGATTCGATGCTGCGAATTTTCACTGTTAACGCGCGTTTCAACCGTGTCATTATCATTAGAACTTCAAATTAATGGATATTACGTTAGTTCCAAAATATTGGTTCTGGAGTGTTCTCCTATTCAAGCCCGTAACGAGTACTATAAATAATAAATAGAATAATTTTAGCCACACGAATATTTATTTCTAATTTTTCTTGTATTTTTTTTTAAAGCAAGCTTAAATTTCACAATTCATGTTCAGAGTTTGACATCATCATGACTATGCGAAATAATTTTATTTTCGAAGAAAACTCGTTTCGTTGCACGACAGCGTTGACATGTTGAGCGCTGTACTCCTGGCCTGTGACATGCACGCTTCTGCTCTAGTCAATTGTTTACTAATAATGATTATTGTTTGTTTAATACGTTCTCCGCGTATTTCATTTGCGTAGTTGTCCATGTAAATGTGTAGCTATAAATATCATTGGCTATATGTGTACCAACAATGATATTCCACTGCTGCGTATTGGGACACCAGTGTACCAAGCAGTTTCGATAAAACACATATTACTCGAAATTTCGTTGGTAATCTTTCTCTAATCTGCGCAGTTGTCCATGTAAATGTGTAGCTATAAATATCATTAGCTATATGTGTACCAACAATGATATTCCACTGCTGCGTATTGGGACACCATGAAGTGTACCAAACAGTTTCGATAAAACACATATTACTCGAGATTTCGTTGGTAATCTTTCTCTCTTAGAATATTTGTGTTCACTGGAAAGGTTGAATATTCAATAGTACAATAGAAACAAAATAAAACAAATCAATGAACAAAAGCAGCAACCACTGAAAGCCTTCCGCTATCAGAGGAATAGTGGTGCAATCTGAATACGCGGGTAAGGTATTAATACGCAGTTTTCTAAAAGATTTCTTTATCTATTGATTAAAATTAATTTTTGATCTAGACGGCACTCCGATCGACACCTCATGATCGATTTAATTGTTGTTCGATGTTTAATGTTTCACTGAACATCTATAATCGTTACAATCTACATATTAGTTTCGTTATAATATAATCAGTTCTTTATTGCTACTGTCACTCCCGCGATATTTCCATTTTGATAAATTTAATCATTTACTGCTTAGATAGTCCCATTTCTCAATTTTATTTACCACGCAACAATATTCCGCAGATAATTTTTTATGAAAAATTTTCGTCATAGCGTCATTAATTACGGTACCACGTAATTCCTTATCACTTGGTCCTGGTAGACGGTTGTGTCCCGCTACACCTCCGCATAGACGGCTGTGTCCCGCTACACCTCCGCATAGACGGCTGTGTCCCGCTACACCTCCGCATAGACGGCTGTGTCCCTGTCTCTTATACACATCTAGATGTGTATAAGAGACAGGGTTAACGGATCATCAACCGGCCCTCGGTCGGCAATAGTTCGGGGATCACTGATCTAGAAACTGACTCCTGTCTTGAAGCAGATAATCAAACCTATAATAAAAAATTGCTAAAGACCCATTGCTGCATCAGCATATATCCTGTCTCTTATACACATCTTGTCCCGCTACACCTCCACATAGACGGCTGTGTCCTGCTACACCTCCACATAGACGGCTGTGTCCCGCTACTCCTCCACATAGACGGCTGTGTCCCGCTACACCTCCACATAGACGGTTGTGTCCCGCTACACATCCGCACACTGCTTAGTCACGTGATTTAGAGTCTGTGACGAACAAGCTTGAAATATCCCAATTACCAGTCGCGTCACCTCCAAAGTTCGGATGGTGTTACTAAGGCCATCGTTACATCCGGGACCAGAGGGCGGGGTGACCTGCCTAGAGACGACTCTGAGACGGAGGACGACGAAGGCGGAGCATCAGCTTGACCGTGGACTACGAAGTCCTAAACTCATCATAAGGTCATAAGATGGTCTTGTCACACCCACCAATGACCGGGAATTTTAAGGCACTCCCCTATAGGCATGAGCAAGGGCTTGGGCTAGACGGATTGAAACTCCATGGACAGGCTTAATTCTAATATTCTATGTACTAAAGATGATCAAATTATAGCAATGCAAATCAAAACGGACTATCTTTACAAACGGATCCGAAACTAGGAACTTTATAAACTAACAAATCGGATACGAGAGCTATAATAAGTCGAATGCGCGAAGAGAAAGCTATAGCAAGGAGTTACCGAGATTAAGCGCACGATCCTAAAACAGAAAACAAGAGTAAATACATACCTACGCAAAACAAATCAATTTGTTCGCCAAAAATCCCGGTAAATCATTCAAATAATCCACCATCGCACTCAACATCTCACTTTGGCGTCGGAGAGCCGCAATCCTATACTGGGTGAGTTGTGAATCCTCGCAATCCTCGTAAGTCACTTTCTTGCAGGTAGTTGATTTTGTTCTGAATTTATTTTTTGTCCTACATTCAGCGGCGACCTTAGTAATTGAAGTATGTCGTTCAGTTATACATGTTCAGACACTGTTTAATTATGCTTTCATCAAATGTTATAAATCTCGTTTCAATTCCTTGATTTGTTGTCAATTAAAAATTTATCGCCAGGAGTTCAAATTCTAAGTTATTATTTTTTATAATCTTGCAGATTACGTTCAGATTGCCGACATATGACTGGGATTAAATAAATTCACAATGGGATCGGCACTCGCCTTTGCTAACCTGCGTTACTAGACCCACGGCTGAAATAACTTGAGCCAAGAGATCAGACGCCGTGGCACCTACTATGGCTATTTATCTTAAATATTTTATTACGAGATTATACATGTTGAGCGATGATTTCTCAATCATAAGTTAACGTAATTAATTATCTTCGGCATAACGTAGGCCATTATATGTAATTTGTGTCCACAGACGTGCGCGATATTATTCAAGTTGCGGCAGCATCAGAAGCAAGATGGGTTCATTATATACTCATTTTCAAGACAGCTAAATCCTTGCTCTGCTATCAAAAATGAATGTTTATCAAATAAATCAAAACTGTTTTCTCCGTTATATTGGTCCAGACATGTTAGTATACCTCATATCCATGTTCTCTAAAACATCCCTCGCTGTACATCATATATCGAACCACATTCTGTTTTGTTCTAAAGCTTTCGACAGTCAATCAGTAAATCTGGTGCCGTTATTTCAATGGCACCGCAATGAGCGTGGCACCCCAAGAGGTCGCGGGTGCCAACAGCCGCAGTCTTCGCGTACCGCATGACCTCTGGCCTCCCGTGCCTGCCATTGTAGGGCCGCCGCCTGCCTTCCTTCTGCAGGAGTGACGACCAGGGTCCATACTTTAAAAAAAGTTAAGAGATCGTAAGTTCATCGGCCAATCATTGACGGCCTTTCAAGCAAAATCCACCAATCATAGGCAAAAAAATAAAGCGTAGTACTTACGTTCACTTAGCGAATTTTGAAAGTATGGCCCCAGTACAACATTTAAGTACTGACAGTATTGACTGTGCCCGTGTGCCGTTGGCCTCGTGTATATGTGCTACTGGCCGCAGAAGGACCCAGTAATCCTTCACACGAGGCAAGTGTCATGATAATTAGTGACGGTTTGCTTATTACAGCTATGCTTGCCGCCACATTTGTACGGGTGTACAAGCAAGCATCTTTGAGCCTGATTGCGGCAAGAATCGCCAGACGCTAAATCTTTCTGTATTTCCAGTTTTGTCATTCCTGCCATTTTGTTTTTTTAACTCCCTGTTATTTTCCATTCTCTTTCTAGTTATACTCACGTTTTCAAGTATCGTTATTCTCAACTTAGTTGGGCTAAGCCTAATTCTTCATTTTTTTTTCTCTCTAAATTTCATAACCTGGCTTTCTTATCAGATCCCTTATACATAACCGTTGATAGTCTTTCTTTTCACACCATATCCATCTTCTTTCTAGTATTTTCTATTTCCATATATCCTGGTCTATAATGTCCATATATCCTGGTCGCATAATATATCGCATATATATTTCCATATATCCTGGTCGCATATCCTGGTCTATAATGTTCTTGTCCATTAAATTTTTTGGATGCTAGAATGGGAAAGTTGCTTACTTTCGGATAGACTAATTAGCAAGCAAATTATATTCTTTGGTATTTAACAGCAGTCGCTTACTGGACTTTTTAATTTCTTTTGTGAAATTCTTTATGTAATTATTAAGCATGAAGTTAATTAGGAAACCTTAGCCACTGAGTTCAAGTCGTGTCTAGTGAGTTGTTAACAGTTAAAGCTGAAGCTTCTGATTTAGTATAGTATAGTATAGTATCTTCGGCATTAAAGAAATAGGCCTGGATAGGCCTGTCGCCGATTCTTGTACTTTTCTTGACTAGACTGGCCTTACGGACCGTAGATTTAAAATCGCTTCTAGATATTTAAGTAAGAGAGCCTTTCTGTTGAGTTGAATTCACTGTTCGACGTGTTGAGCTAAGAGCAATCTGTTAATTATAGCCTGATCGCATTATTACATCTAGCATGGTACGACTACGAGCTCTATAGTGCCACTCACTGTACCGGAGTTACTGGTAACATGAGCAAGAAGATGGTTTACTCGCCTAAGATTATTTGGGTTTTTCTATGATGCAAGACTCCTCTGTAAATGCGGTAAATTTAAAAAAAAAAAAAATAATTAAATTTCCCTACTTTAACATTATAATTGTTTTACTTTCTAATTTTAAAAACTGGATGATAATTAATCATAGCTCTACTTGTCTACATGTGGAGTCTACTGGCAGCTCTACTTGTCTACATGTAGAGTCTACTAGTAGCTCTACTTGTCTACATGTGGAGTCTACTGGCCTGCTCTACTTGTCTACATGTAGAGTCTACTAGCAGCTCTACTTGCCTACATGTGAAGTCTACTGGCGTGCTCTACTTGTCTACATGTGGAGTCTACTGGCGTGCTCTACTTGTCTACATGTGGAGTCTACTAGCGTGCTCTACTTGCCTACATGTGGAGCCGACTAGCGTGCTCTACTTGTCTACATGTGGAGCCTACCGGCGTGCTCTACTTGTCTACATGTGGAGCCTACTAGCGTGCTCTACTTGCCTACATGTGGAGTCTACCGGCGTGCTCTACTTGTCTAAATATGGAGTCTACTGGCATTATCTACTTGCCTACATGTTGAGTCTACTAGCGAGCTCTACTTTTCAGCGTGCAATGTGTACTAGCGAGCTATGGAAAATTAGTTATACAGCCTAGACCAGTGACTTATATTCACAACCTTCTAAAATAAGAATGATGTATACTGATCATTGCATCAGCAGTAAGATGTTATAGTTGTATAAAAATCTTATTCAACTGTTATCTCGGACGGTATGATCAACCGGATCACGGAAGAATTTAAGCTAATTTACCATTTCAATTCTGCGTCAATTTGGCTGTATTATTCTATTAATTTTAGTCAACTTTTCCATCTGATTTTAACCTGACACAAACCGGTAGTAGGTTGACTTGTCTACATGTGGAGTCTACTGCCGTGCTCTACTTGCCTACATGTGGTGTCTACTGGCGTGCTCTACTTGTCTACATGTGGTGTGTACTGACTTGCTCTACTTGTCTACATGTGGAGTCTACTGGCAGTTCTACTTGCCTACATGTGCAGTCTACTAGCAGCTTTACTTGTCTACATGTTGCGTCTACTTGCGAGCTCTACTTTTACTTTTACTATGCATGCAGCCTAGACAAGTGACTTATATTTGTTGCCTTTTAAAATACGAATAATGTTTATTGATCACTGAATCATCAGCAAGATGTTATAGTTGGATAAAAAATTTACTAAACTGTTATCTCGGACGGTATGATCAACCGGATCACGGAAGAATTTAAGCTAATTTACCATTTCAATTCTGCGTCAATTTGGCTGTATTATTTATATTAATTTTAGTCAACTTTTTCATCTGCTTCTAACCTGACACAAACCGGTAGCAGATTGTTGTTGCAAGCCGTGCTTTGTTTTAATGACTGCAGAACTCTATGCGGGAAATCCGCAACTCAACGCGCATATTTAAATCAAGATTGTAATTTGCAGGTGTATTCGCTGTCGGTGCTATGCTTGCGCGTATATTTTTCTATAAAAATGCAGCTCTATACACGCACAGTAAAATCGGCTCTCACATAGAGTACAAGCAGTGTAATTAACTCTGGAGAGTGCGTCTCTGCGTGTGCTGTGCTTAGTACGAACAGAGCCATACTTTCAAAACTGGCTAAGTGAACGTAAATACTTAAACTATTTTTTCTTTTCTATATGATTGGTGGATTTGGCTTGAAAGGCCGTCAATGATTGGTTGATGGACTTACGATCTCTTAACTTTTTTTGAAAGTATAGGTCCAGAGCTATAGTATAGTTTGCATAAAGTATAGTTCGCATCACGCGTCGCAAGATCGGTTTGCGTCGCAAGATCGGTTTGTGGGTGCCCTGTTGTATGCACAGTGACACTCGTGCCCGTAACACTTCGGTTCTCCAACAAGAACCATTAAGCAATTGATACAAAAATTATAGTAATCAATTTGTCTAATTTTTGGTGTAACTTAATGATGTAGATATTACATTACTTCATCTTATTTTAAACTTACAATTTAGACTTCCTTTACTTATCTTATCTACAACAACATAGTTGCGATGGAATAGTTTCAACGCTCGGCCTATCTTGCATATCTTATTTTATTATTATCACTTGTCTATCTTATTTTATAGGATCTATTTCTGTCTGAGCTGAACTCAGCCATTCTCATACTCTCGCTCTTATATCATTAGTTACTTAAAGCGCAGGCTAACATATGATTTAAAAGCAATAAAGACACCAAATACAATCACCATAACTTATACTGAGAGACTCGTACGCTTGTCATGCAATCTATCACCTTACGCCTTACATTGAAATGCTCGCTACGTTAAATATGTACCCTGTTCACGTGCTTGAAGAATCTTGTGACATTGTATACCAATTCATTTTTTCTCTCTAATCATATTCGATTAATATTGTTGTTGATAATTAGTTAATATATTCCTAGTTTATTATTTAATGTCATCTTATCTTATGGTGTATCCATCATAACACAATGAAAGTACCCCTGTTCAAGTGCTTGAAGAATCCTCTGAAATTATATACCACTTCATTTTTTCTCCCCAATCATAATTGATTAAGATTGTTGTTGATAATTAGTTACGTAGCTTATTATTTGATGTTATCTTATATTGTATTCATCATAACACAATGAAAGTACACCACATTTCATGGCGCCCATGAATAGAACGCGGGAAGTCGTGATGCCACCTGCCGTTAACTGCGACGGTCTGACCAAAGCCTGGCCGAAACAATCACGCCGCGTCCCGGAGCAGGGGCCATACTTTCAAAACTCGCTAAGTGAACGTAAGTACTTACGCTCTATTTTCTTTTCTATGATTGGTGGATTTGCTTGAAAGGCCGCCAATGATTGGTTGATGAACTTACTATCTCTTAACTTTTTTTGAAAGTATATGGCCCCTGGACTTGGAATCACAATCTTTCCCGAACTTTGTCATCTCGCTACTCAATTTTGAATGCCGCAATTAGTATTTATAAGCGTTAAATAGTGATGTGTGGCTGAATTAAGCCGCTGACATGGAACTATATTACTACTCTGTTTCCCAACAGAATTGAAAAAAATGTAACTCAGTGATCACAGCAGTGAGTGACAGAGAGCGCATTTTCTCGTCGACGAAGACTTGAGGTCACGGACGGACGGACGGACAGACGAACGGACGGACAGACAGACAGACAGACGGACATGGCGAGCACAATAGTGCATTTTTTCCATAAATGAGAAAATGCGCTAAAATTTGCCAACGTGGGGTCATTTCCCCCAGTCTGGTACACTGCACTAGAGAGTCGACCGTGCGGTTGTCGATCACGTTCAGCCCAGACTCTTGGCTCGGCGTCGGCCCTCAGCTCCAGACTTTTATTCTTAAACGTTCTCGTCGTCAGTTGGCAACCTCAAAAACCCAGGCACGTGTACTTCTCGTTGCTTAAAAGCTGAACGGAATTTGAATCGTCGAATTTAATATTTTTTGTGCGTTGGTACTCGTTATCATTTTGTAATACGTTTGTCCAACTAGCCAGTAAGCATCAGATTATGATTGTCGTGTAACATAATGCATGAACATGAAGAGCATAAACTACACTAAAGAGAAAAAACTACACTATAGCCAGGTCGATCTCAGCGCTATTGTTTTCGTGCAATTTAGTGTTCATTTATCCTTTAATTCTGGAAATAATATAATTACAGTTATTTATAGGTTCCATAGCAATGAGCTCAAACAATCCAAATGTTACGAGCAAACATGGGGACTGTATTATTGACCCATTTATCCTCCTACGCCTGCCACATTAATATTCTAGTATTGATATTCTACGTTGACATTAATATGTTATACCATATCATACCATACCATACCATACCATACTAGGTGTGGTTAGCATCTTCTCACGCCGCATCGGCATACCACGACCACGGGCCACATCCACACATCCAGCGCTCATGCCACATTGGCAGTCACATTCTCACGCCACCCATGATCTGTTGAACGCTCTCCCAAGATTCGCGTTAACCGCTCGAACCCCAAACCTGTTGTCGAGTCGATGCATTGCTATGCTATCTCCATTGATTATCGAAATTAATTATCTGCGACTCTCTTAATTGCAGGAGACGGTTAACCGACGTCGCTGTTGTGGAATGCAGGGCGATGTCTCAACGTTCCAGTAAGTACAGTTACTGCAGCTAAATTTCCGTTCCTCATGCCAACTCTTCGTCAAGTTTCTAATAATAAAGTGCGGCGGTGACATCTGTTGACAATTGTAATTAGGAGAAAGTTTGGGGCGCCGACTGCAGGCGTGTCATCGTCGGCTGTAGTTTCTTATTTTTTCCCATATACAATTTAATCACACGAAGGCCTCCCATAATTTGTTCCGGTGCGAAACAAAATGTTTTCGAAGACACATCCTGCTACACTATGAAAGCTGCAGTGTGGATTGGTTAAAAATTCTACGCACAGTTGTTGTTTCACTGAGCGAAAAGGATATTTGCTATAGAGGTAATGTCAGGATATGAAAATAAACTTTATTCTTATGATTAAGTTTACAACCGTTATTAGTATCCTAGTAGTGCGGAATATTGTTTGTATTTATCTCGTAGGGTGAAGAGTATTTCGCGTTTTCAAATTCTTTTGAAAGAATCCAACCAAAAATAACTTGACATTTTGAAATCTTGAAGTCGAGAATATCAGGACTCTTCTTAATCTGTGATGGAAATTATAGGCTATAGTGTTTAGTGAGCATAGTTAGAACGCTGGCAGACGCCGCCAGTAAATTAGTACGACTTCCTGAAATTTATATCTTGCCTATAATTACTTCTTGGAGAAATGAGTTATGTGACCGAACCCTGCACAAAAAAATTCTCAACTCAATGACGTTGTTTTATTAAAAATGTATCGATCATGAGGTGTCATCGACTATCTTATGTATATATACTTGTTTATGTTTTTTTTACATTAAAAAAAACATGAAATTCTTTTAGCACCCAAGCTCGCACGATATAATCGGGAAACTAACCTTTTCTGGCCCTCGCGGAACCATTGGCACGCATGTCGATAACGTCTTACCTTCCCCTCTGGACCCATCTTTGTTCTTATTAATAATTAACCACTATTTTCCATCCAAACCATGCTGGTCCTAAACATCCCATTTGCTGTTATTCAATCAGTAAGTGAAATCAATTACATAACGCTCAAGGAATCATTGAATTTTCCAAGTCAACATAAAATGTTGATGGAAGTACAAAATTCGCATCATTGAAAACAAAAAGAATTTCGAAGTGGTTTTATGAAGTGAATTAGGCAGAGTATCGAACTTATTTATGTTCTGTATTAAACTGCGTGTATAGCAAGATTGTTTATGTCGTTCATGGCCTTGAGTCGAGGAAATAAATTTATTGTGGTAAGTTGAAGTTGCGCTCAACAATGCTTGCAACAATGCTGCAGTTCATATCTTCTTCAATATTATAGAATAGAAGTGTCGGCATTGAAGAAATAGGCCCATGGCCTGTTGCCGATTCTTGAACTTTTCGTGACTTGATTCACAAGGGATCCGCGCTATTATTGCCCACGCGCTATCATATTTAAGTGCGATGCATGTTATACGTGGTGCAGATAGCATATCTTTATGACATATAATATCCGTCATATATCAAATAATCGGAACTCTGTTTTGCCTCTGGTATCTAATAAATGATGGATGGTGAGTTACCACAGTTAAGAATAAAATTTACTGGCTTCTTTTTAGCGCATTTTCTCATTTATGGAAAAAATGCGCTATTGTGCTCGCCATGACCTGTCTCTTATACACATCTAGAGATGTGTATAAGAGACAGGCCGAGTGCTGCGTGCCTGGACGAGGCAAGACAATGATCGGCCGAGTGCTGCGTGCCTGGACGAGGCAAGACAATGATCGGCAGTGCTGCGTACTGTGGTCGGGGGCAAGGCAAGTCAATGATCGGCCGTGCTGCGTACTGTGGTCGGAGCAAGGCAAGTCAATGATCGGCAGTGCTGCGTACTGTGGTCGGGGCATGGCAAGTCAATGATCGACACAGTGCTGCGTGTCGTGGTCGGGGCAAGGCAAGGCAATGATCGGCAGTGCTGCGTACTGTGGTCGGAGCAAGGCAAGGCAATGATCGGCCGAGTGCTGCGTGTCGTGGTCGGGGTGAGGCAGGGCGCGGTTTTTGTTTGTGCCCGGGAACGTGGCCGGAGCGCGTGTCGGTCGTGCTGGCTGCGGTTGCTGCGGGACGGCTGAACAATGGAAGAAGATTAAAAGCGACGAAATTGTGGATGAATTAAGACGTGAAGGAAGTTTTACTCATATGGCAAACTTAATACCTCAACAAAAGATTCACTTCCAGTCCATTTTTCAAGTGATTCAAAAGATTCAAGTCCAAGTTTTATCGCAATCCGCTTAGCTCTTTCAGATGAGAGGCCTCGCTTGATAAAAAAAGTCGCATAACGAAGAAAGGTCGGGCTTGAGTCAGAAATTCTTTCAGTTTTCTTGGTACCTATAATTACTCGGCTCGGCCCAGCTACTGTGTTCACACGCGGTAACAACGGTACCACTGAGGATGCATGTTCCTAAAAATGGTATTTCATACCAAAATGTGTCATAATCGATCTTCAAAAGTGTGTACTATCTATAAATATCGAGCTATACAAGCGCAATAAAACGAATCAATTTTATCTAATCAATTACAAATTTAGCAAATTGGACCGGCATATATGAGGCAGATATTCTTTACTTTCGAGTTTCGGCAGAGCTCCCTCAATATGAATGAGCGAATGAGTTAATCTTGACATCGCAGAACGAAATAAATTTTGAATGCAACTGATCCGCTCGCGTCCGTTAGTTACCACCGGTGCCCAGCGGGTCCTGAAACTATACTGTTTGGGCACAGCGTTTTTATTCATTTTTCTGCCCGGAGTTCGTGTCATTGGAAGGATTTCTAATGCCCCAAGCTAAAGGTGCGGCAATTTTCCATTCATCTCCTGTGAGTGATGTAATGAAGGAGACATCATAAGATCTTCTTGCTTATGATATAGCTGATGATTAGGTGTTGCAGGTGACGAAAGGCTCGTTCCAGCAAAATTAATGGTTTGAATGCAATTATCCATCATTTATCAGCTTTTAGAGCTCCTAAATCGATGCGTTTTCTTCCCCATGTAATGAAAGAAGTGTCGTCATTTATCAGATTTTTGAGGTTCCAAAATCGATGCGTTTTCTTCCCCATGTAATGAAAGAAGTGTCGTTTGCACTCGCTGCGAAACAGTGAAAAAGAATGACAAGTATCAAGATCCAAATTACGGTTTTATGTGCTCTGCTTCGCCCCATAACGTATGAACCGACTATCCATACCGACTATGTGTTCCGACTATCCATACCGACTATGTGTTCCGACTATCCATACCGACTATGTGTTCCAGTGAAGAAACTTCCGACGATGTCTCAACGTTCCAGTAAGTACAGTTATTGCAGGGCGATGTCTCAACGTTCCAGTAAGTACAGTTACTGCAGCTAAATTTCCGTTCCTCATGCCAACTCTTCGTCAAGTTTCTAATAATAAAGTGCGGCGGTGACATCTGTTGACAATCGTAATTAGGAGAAAGTTTGGGGCGCCTACTGCAGGCGTGTCATCGTCGGCTGTAGTTTCTTATTTTTTCCTATACAATTTAATCACACGAAGGCCTCCCATAATTTGTTCCGGTAATAATTGTTTTACTTTCTAATTTTAAAAACTGGATGATAATTAATCATGTTTGATCTCAATTCCAATAATAGATTGTTCATGGCTATCATTATTCATTGAATAGGAACGTAACTCAGTAGCTTACTAAAGAATAAAATTATAAATTATCACGATTTTCCTCTAACGTGACCCGCGTGAAGACCCGATGTTATTGGTGCGTCATACGTGACCCAGAATCGAGAGCTCAGGTCATAACAGACTTGCAGTTCCCAACCGCTGTGGCCGAGGTCAGTGGCAAGACTAAATATTTTAATTTTTTAAATTTAAATAAAAATTAATATTTTTAATTTAAATGAAAAATTAATGAAGACGTGCTCTGTTTTAAGGCATTACAACGAAAACTATCCCTCAAAGAGTTGAAGTCTTTTGTTACTAATAAATAATTCAAAATGCGACTTCGTTTTGTGCAAGAGGTGTGCACTATATACCTACGTGGCATACATGCTTGGAGCGCGAGCTATTCACACAACAATATCAACGAAAACGTCATTGGTTGCGGAACGTCAGCAACCAACTACGCGTACTGTTATGGCCTGCACTTGTCTACATGTGGAGTCTACTGCCGTGCTCTACTTGCCTACATGTGGTGTCTACTGGCGTGCTCTACTTGTCTACATGTGGTGTGTACTGACTTGCTCTACTTGTCTACATGTGGAGTCTACTGGCAGTTCTACTTGCCTACATGTGCAGTCTACTAGCAGCTTTACTTGTCTACATGTTGCGTCTACTTGCGAGCTCTACTTTTACTTTTACTATGCATGCAGCCTAGACAAGTGACTTATATTTGTTGCCTTTTAAAATACGAATAATGTTTATTGATCACTGAATCATCAGCAAGATGTTATAGTTGGATAAAAAATTTACTAAACTGTTATCTCGGACGGTATGATCAACCGGATCACGGAAGAATTTAAGCTAATTTACCATTTCAATTCTGCGTCAATTTGGCTGTATTATTTATATTAATTTTAGTCAACTTTTTCATCTGCTTCTAACCTGACACAAACCGGTAGCAGATTGTTGTTGCAAGCCGTGCTTTGTTTTAATGACTGCAGAACTCTATGCGGGAAATCCGCAACTCAACGCGCATATTTAAATCAAGATTGTAATTTGCAGGTGTATTCGCTGTCGGTGCTATGCTTGCGCGTATATTTTTCTATAAAAATGCAGCTCTATACACGCACAGTAAAATCGGCTCTCACATAGAGTACAAGCAGTGTAATTAACTCTGGAGAGTGCGTCTCTGCGTGTGCTGTGCTCAGTACGAACAGAGCCATACTTTCAAAACTGGCTAAGTGAACGTAAATACTTACACTCTATTTTCTTTTCTATGATTGGTGTATTTGGTTTGAAAGGCCGTCAATGATTGGCTGATGAATTTACGATCTCTTAACTTTTTTTGAAAGTATAGGTCCAGAGCTCGAGCATAGTTCGCATCACGCGTCGCAAGATCGGTTTGCGTCGCAAGATCGGTTTGTGGGTGCCCTGTTGTATGCACAGTGACACTCGTGCCCGTAACACTTCGGTTCTCCAACAAGAACCATTAAGCAATTGATACAAAAATTATAGTAATCAATTTGTCTAATTTTTGGTGTAACTTAATGATGTAGATATTACATTACTTCATCTTATTTTAAACTTACAATTTAGACTTCCTTTACTTATCTTATCTACAACAACATAGTTGCGATGGAATAGTTTCAACGCTCGGCCTATCTTGCATATCTTATTTTATTATTATCACTTGTCTATCTTATTTTATAGGATCTATTTCTGTCTGAGCTGAACTCAGCCATTCTCATACTCTCGCTCTTATATCATTAGTTACTTAAAGCGCAGGCTAACAAATGTAACATAGAACATAACATAGTGTACAAACAAATAACAATTAACAAACATAAATATACAAACAAATAACAAATAACAAACATAACAAATGATTTAAAAGCAATAATGGCACCAAAGAAAATACACCATGACTTATACTGAGAGACTCGTACGCTTGTCATGCAATCTATTACCTTACGCCTTACAGTGCAATGCTCGCTACGTTAAATATGTACCCTGTTCACAAGTGCTTGAAGAATCCTGTGACATTATATACCAATTCATTTTTTCTCTCTAATCATATTTTCGATTAATGATACAAAATTTACTGGCTTCTTTTTAGCGCATTTTCTCATTTATGGAAAAAATGCGCTATTGTGCTCGCCATGTCCGTCTGTCTGTCTGTCTGTCTGTCCGTCCGTCTGTCCGTCCGTCCGTGACCTCAAGTTTTCGTCGACGAGAAAAATAATTAAATAAAATAATTAGTTAATATATTCCTAGTTTATTATTTAATGTCATCTTATCTTATGGTGTATTCATCATAAAACAATGTGAGTACCCCTGTTCAAGTGCTTGAAGAATCCTCTGAAATTATATACCAATTCATTTTTTCTCCCTAATCATAATTGATTAAGATTGTTGTTGATAATTAGTTACGTAGTTTATTATTTGATGCTATCTTATATTGTATCCATCATAAGACAATGAAAGTACCCCTGTTCAAATGCTTGAAGAATCCTCTGAAATTATATAACAATTCATTTTTTCTCTCTAATCATTGATTAAGATTGTTGTTGATAATTAGTTACGTAGTTTATTATTTGATGCTATCTTATATTGTATCCATCATAACACAATGAAAGTACACCACATTTCATGGTGCCCATGAATAGAACGCGGGAAGTCGTGATGCCACCTGCCGTTAACCGCGACGGTCTGACCCCAGCCTGGCCGAAACAATCACGCTGCGTCCCGGAGCTGGGGCCATACTTTCAAAACTCGCTAAGTGAACGTAAGTACTTACGCTCTATTTTCTTGTCTATGATTGGTGGATTTTGCTTGAAAGGCCGCCAATNTGCCACATTGGCAGTCACATTCTCACGCCACCCATGATCTGTTGAACGCTCTCCCAAGATTCGCGTTAACCGCTCGAACCCCAAACCTGTTGTCGAGTCGATGCATTGCTATGCTATCTCCATTGATTATCGAAATTAATTATCTGCGACTCTCTTAATTGCAGGAGACGGTTAACCGACGTCGCTGTTGTGGAGATTCGTTTTCTTGTTGCTATTTTTTGCCTTGATTTTTCATTTGCAGTCACATTCTCACGCCACTCAGGATCTGTTGAACGCTCTCCCTGCAAGAATCGCGTTTATCGCTCGAACCGTAAACCTGTTGTCGAGTTGATGCATTGCTATGCTATCTCCATTGATTATCGAAATTAATTATCTGCGACTCTCTTAATTGCAGGAGACGGTTAACCGACGTCGCTGTTGTGGAGATTCGTTTTCTTGTTGCTATTTTTTGCCTTGATTTTTCATTTGCTGAAGATCGAAGGAATTGTGATTCTTTGGTATATGAGTAAAAATATTTTTTAATTAGTACGAATATTTTTATTACATTTTAAGTCCAAATAACAAGATTTTTTAGGTTAACTTATTAGGTTAGCGTTTAGGTTTAGGTTACCTTAGTTAAACTTAGGTTAACGGAAGAAGGTTGTGATATTTCGCCATTTTTCGTATTTTCTTCTGTTTTTACTCTAAATTAATAATCCATCGGCAAAAATTATATAATTATTTATGCAGATTAAGAAAATAACAATTGATAAAGAGTTCTTATGTAATTCAGCTTGAATTTACACTTTGGGCTCAGTTTCCTCGTATTCTGATGGAACTTTAATGACTTTTCTGACTTGGACGGCTCACCTTTGGAAATTTCGCGTGTCAGAACTTCGGTGATAAACTTGAAGTGTTCCTCACAATTTGTATGACTGCGCTGTTGTAACTATGTTAAGCTACGAATTTGCATACACGCAATTACTGTTTTGTGTTAAGTTATTCAAACTCCTCGGAGTATGATGCACGAGGTTCGGAGTAATTACAAAGAATTACCGAATGATTCATACTGTAAATATCTTCTCCTACCCAGAATGCCGAACCCTGCACAAAACATGTCTCAACTCATTGGCGTTGTTTCATTTAAAATGTATCGATCATGAGGTATAATCGACTATCTTATGTACTTGTTTACGTTGCTCCTTACATTTAAAGAAAATTTAAACCCTGTTAGCACCGAAGCTCGCAGGATATCATTTGGAAAGTATCCTTTTTAGCGCATTTTCTCATTTTTGGAAAAATGGCGCTATTGTGCTCGTCATGTCAGTCCGTCTGTCTGTCCGTCCGTCCGCCCGTCTGTCCGTCCGCCCGTCTGTCCGTCCGCACGTCTGTCCGTCCGTGACTTCACGTTTTCGCCGACGAGAAAATGCGCTCTCTGTCACTCACTGGAATGAGTACTTACTGAGTTATATTTTTTGGCACTCACGGTACCATTAATTGACACGCGTGTCGATAACGTCTTACCTTCCCCTCTGGACCCATCTTTGTTCTTATTAATAATTAACCACTATTTTCCATCCAAACCATGCTGGTCCTAAACATCCCATTTGCTGTTATTCAATCAGTAAGTGAAATCAATTACATAACGCTCAAGGAATCATTGAATTTTCCAAGTCAACATAAAATGTTGATGGAAGTACAAAATTCGCATCATTGAAAACAAAAACAATTTCGAAGTGGTTTTATGAAGTGAATTAGGCAGAGTATCGAACTTATTTATGTTCTGTATTAAACTGCGTGTATAGCAAGATTGTTTATGTCGTTCATGGCCTTGAGTCGAGAAAATAAATTTATTGTGGTAAGTTGGAGTTGCGCTCAACAATGCTTGCAACAATGCTGCAGTTCATATCTTCTTCAATATTATAGAATAGAAGTGTCGGCATTGAAGAAATAGGCCCATGGCCTGTTGCCGATTCTTGAACTTTTCGTGACTTGATTCACAAGGGATCCGGCCTATTATTGCCCACGCGCTATCATATTTAAGTGCGATGCATGTTATACGTGGTGCAGATAGCATATCTTTATGACATATAATATCCGTCATATATCAAATAATCGGAACTCTGTTTTGCCTCTTGTATCTAATAAATGATGGATGGTGAGTTACCACAGTTAAGAATAAAATTTACTGGCTTCTTTTTAGCGCATTTTCTCATTTATGGAAAAAATGCGCTATTGTGCTCGCCATGTCCGTCTGTCTGTCTGTCCGTGACCTCAAGTTTTCGTCGACGAGAAAATGCGCTCTCTGTCACTCACTGCAGTGAGTACTGAGTTATATTTTTTTAGATATAAAATGTATCGTTCTAGGTTCTGTGTTGGACAACATTTTGTTTTCATTGCATTAAGAACCACGCACCCAATGCTCGTATAGATGACAAGAGAAAACATTAATTTTAATTGCATTCTAGCTTGAAGTCGCTGGTAAACCATTCCTGTATGAAAAACTTGTAGCATATCCAATAGCTTATGTCAACAACTCCTTCACGCTGCAGCTCGGATGTGATGAACTGATCTCCACTAGTCACAGCATTTGCGATGCAATTCATCGTCCAACTTTCAATTCATTTTACGCTCCATACACTTGTATGAAGTACATTAATAGAATTTTTCTACTGACATATAGAAAATATCTTACTATATGTATTTCTATATGGACTTTCGTTTCTCATTTTATGATTGATCCTCGTTGCTAATTTGTACGGATATGATTGTTGCTTTTATTTGTCCTGTTATTTAGCGGTTACAGTCGTTATACGCCAACAAACTATTATTATTTCACTAAGTTTATAAAATGATTTTTAATAATTATAATTTAAATTATTTTTAATTATCATTTTAAATAATAATAACTAAAAATTAATAATTTGTGGTAAATTAATTAGTGAGGTGCATAAATTCTAAAAATTCCATATAACACAAACCAAATTTTGATTTCTCTTCAGGTGAGTCAACGGGCCAGCATAACGGTGCCTCCTAGCACGATACCTCTGCCAACAATGAGTGAGTAAGAGTGTGGTAGGTAGAGTGAGTGGTAGAGTAACAAGGTAGAATGAGTGTGGGTAAACGAACGTCTGTTTTTGTCGTGACAACAAATAATTACTATGAATAATATTTCTATGAAAAATAATTTCTATTTATGACAACAAATAATTTCTTTGAATTTCCTGGTAAAACGTTTAGTTATGATGTTTTNTCGTGACAACAAATAATTACTATGAATAATATTTCTATGAAAAATAATTTCTATTTATGACAACAAATAATTTCTATGAATTTCTTGGTAAAAAGTTTAGTTATGATGTTTTAAGGTTTTAGCGAAAAGTGTGCGTTTGTGCTTGAACTTGAAGAGACCAATGAGAACATCAACTACCAAAAACATTTACCAATAATTTCCTAACCGCTACCGCGCTATGCGCATGTCTGGAAGGCGTCTTTATTAAATTAAACGTTTCATGTACATTGAAATGTTCGATAAATTCTATCCAGGTTCTGTGAGGCACTGTCGTGTCAATTGCAGTGGACGTTTTGCCGCGCGCTCTACTTTCAAAAAAAGTTAAGAGATCGTAAGTTCATCAGCCAATCATCGACGGCCTTTCGAGCAAAATCCACCAATCATAGACAAGAAAATAGAGCGTAAGTACTTACGTTCACTTAGCAACTTTTGAAAGTATGACCCGTTTTCTGTTGTGCGCTGTCTGGTGGCAGTCGTTCACTCAGAAACATGAGGTGACTTTGTCCAAGAAACCATGCATTGTTTTTCCTACTATGTGACATCCTGACCCAGTTTTGCTCGGCATAAATGAGTATCAGTGCTACATGCAGAGAATGCGTCACTATTTAGACAATATGACCAATGCATTTTTCTGTGTGTCGTTCTGTGCCTTCAATGTTTTAGCTCTAATATCAAGTACAATTCAACATTTTTGTGAATTATGTGGAGTTGTACGGTTTACTGTATAATTTTTATATGAGAGATAGTCACTAATTACAAGTTAATGTATGAAAAATATCTTATTTACCCAGGTGATAGTTTGAGAGTTAAAAGTCGAAGCAATGCATTCTACAAAATTACAATTCTTGGATGCAGTTCTTTTATATAAAATAAAATTATCATTGGAAATTTAACAGCAGCGTTAATTCGTCGCAAATATGTTTGCATAATTCTAGTACTATCAAACTCATCTTGTGTAACATTTTTTATTCCCGATAGATGTCCATACAAAATGAACGCTCGCGCCTCGCGGGAGTCGCGGCTAAACTCGTGTATAGTCTAAGAAATTTGACTAAAATCTTCGCTTAAATCTCATCTTCTTGAATAGGTCACTAATTAAGTCGAACTTTTAGACATGTTTCTTTTTTTTTTAACTTGCTATTCAACGTGCAGTCAAGTCCTGCACCAGAAAACGCAATTGTACTATAATTGAACGCTTGCATCTCTATTTTGTGGTTATGCATCAAATTCGTTTTTTCTAAGGTTCATAGAAAACTACGTTTTCATGACTGACTACAGCTATTTTCCGTTGACGGGCCAAAAAATTCCTTGCAGTGCAATGAATTCAGTGTAAGGCTCTGAGTGAGTAATTTCATATTGATTAAGTTTTATTAATTAACGGTCAATAGCTTGTCTGCCTAATTACCATGACTTTTATGCATCTCCATTTTCGTTGAATTTCTTTCTTCCTAATAGTCTCATAAACAGGCCAAAATATTTACACTATAGTTTGTTAGGATCAAACAAACAGTCTTTGTATAATAAAATGTTGATATATAAATGTTTCTTGATATAATCAAATGTTAACTAGCTGAAAAAATGGTAAATTAGTCATCATTTCGTAAATAGATGTAGAAATGATGCATATATTTTTGAGTTCATTATTAATTAGTTTCCAGATGGCTAAGATCAAGTGATCAATAAGATAAGAGCAGCGAGTTGTTGTTTCGTAACCCATAACTAATTTTGAAAATTCCGGTCGCAATTGCTAAAGTGGCCTGGTGGTTAGGAATCGGCGACATGCTAATGTGGCATAATCCAAGACATTGTTATTTTATATTATATAATTGAATAACTCGCATCTAAAATTGCCTACTGAGTCATTCACGTCTTATTGTTACATGCAATGGCTTGCGTGAATTGGACAATCATTTTTTCATTCCGTGTTGTACAATGGAATCTTACTTCTAATATTTTTTTCATACTAATTTGTTTAGAAATTGTTTTCTATTAAGATTCAATTCACATATGAGCTCAGAAAAGCATTACTTAACAATATGTGACAAGATTAATATGATTAATAACAACTATCGCGCGCTGTGTAACGTAATTTTGTATTATTTTAACCCGTGTTATTGTGCAATGAGCTTTGTATTATTTAAACCCATGTTATTATGCAATAAGCTTTTCTAACTAATCAGATAAATTTGTTCTGACTGATGGACTGAGTGGCGCCTGGAATGTCGCGCCTGATGTTGCTGTCAAACCCCAGTCGGCGAGTTGCCTTGGCGGTGAGAGGTTGTGTGGTGTCGGCCGCAGCTGTAGCTCCCATCCTGGAATAACGTCAGGACTGTGGCCGAATATTGGTGACTGCCTAGCCTCACTCTCTCTAGCCAGTGACCCCCCTAGTGCTGGAGAAAACTAGGCCTATAACTGCTCCTGGCTCTATACTTTCTTTATTTGACCAAGCTGCGACGGGTTTTGAAATATAAGTCTGGTCATTTACTTGCTTTCTTCATTAATGATAATATTCTTTTTCGTGAGCTTGTTCATATAATCTATGCTATAAAATGTAATCAAATTTTTATCTGTTGTGTGTAAAATCCTCTAGAATATCCACCATAGATAATTGTACCAATATCTTTTTCCGCTATCTTGATCCCATGTGATGTCCACGTGAAAAGGTGTCGTTCCATTTGCCTGATATATACCGCACCATACTTAAATTAAAGAAAGATACTTAAATTAAAGATAAATTATACATCAATTATAGATAAAAACTATATTTACGTCATTGAGCGAGAGACTGGAATCTTAAGTTCAATCACGAATGTATTGGTGTATATATCATAATTTGGCAGTGAATTGTCGAAGTTGAAAGTGCCTTGTTATCTCTGCGAATAATGTATATTCATTACTGAAGTCAGAACTAGTTCCGTCTGCTACGTATGAACCTGAACAGCACGAACAAAAATCCTGAATGCTGTAATTTTCGAGTGTGGTTTACCAATAAGATTTTGAAGTAATCAAAATTTTGGTGCCTACGATGGCACTTGTAGTTGGATCTTTGNAATTTTTCAGTTATAAATTCACATGAATTTTTCAGTTCTAAATTCACATGAATTTATTAGTTCTAAATTAACGTGAATTTTTCAGTTATAAATTCACATGAATTTTTAGTTCTAAATTCACGTGAATTTTTCAGGTATAAATTCACCTGAATTTTTCTGTTATAAATTCACATGAATTTTTTAGTTCTAAATTCACGTGAATTTTTCACTTATAAATTCACGTGAATTTTTTCACGTTATAAATTCACATAAATACTATGTTTTTAGATTAATGTTGAGTAGTGCAGTGATGTGGCGTTATTACAGAGTTGTTATCGCATCACTTGTTGCAGTTGTATGAAAGAGCTTTTAGCTGCAACACCCACATTATGTTGAAGCAGTGTTGATCGATAGTAATTTTTAAGATTAGATTTTTAAGAGTAAATTTTTTAATTATAGCATTTATTGAGAAGCAAAGCAAGAATGCAGTGTTAGAAGAGCGTATATATATAGACATGATTAGCGCCTACACATTAGCGCCTATACGTTTGGATTATCCAGCTTCAGTACCTGCGCATCATATCATCACACCCACACATAAAGTTCAGTTTACCTATTAATATACACACCAGCGCCGAAACATCAAAACATACCTATTAGTAGCTACCTATTATAGTAGCTGCGCATTAGTATCAGCCCATTTGTAGATACGCTATAATCGCAATCACTCAAGCAGAGATATATTTACTGGGCTGCTGCAACGATAGCTTCTTGTTGTTTTGTTAATTGCCACGGTTAGTTTTTTCCACTTTGGATGTGCTGCTGTGCCTGTCGTCGATATATGTGTGGAGACTGCGATATAAGATTATGTGGTCTTACGCACAGAAAAAAATGTATGGGTTATATTGTGTAATTAATGACACACATGCTCATTCACTGCACGAACGAAATGCGGACGTAGCATTGATACGCCCTTTTGTCAGACCAAACTGTGTCAGGATGACTCACATAAAGATAAAACGTTCATAGCTATTTGGACAAAGTGTCACCCATGTGTTTTTCGCTATGGATGTGCCTATGTATCGACCCTTTGGCAGACAAGTTATCATTAGTAGCAACTAAAAATTTCCTCCTTCGATTATAAAGGCTTGTAAGCTATTGCACTATTTGTGTTTGAGGCTACAGAACATCATTCATCTGCCAATCACCAACATCATGTCTCTGTCAATCACCAACATCATGTCTCTGCCAATCACCAACATCATGTCTCTGCGTTAGTGGTTGTAGTACACTCTGTCAATCACCAACATCATGTCTCTGTCAATCACCAACATCATGTCTCTGCCAATCACCAACATCATGTCTCTGCCAATCACCAACATCATGTATCTGCCAATCACGAATCATCTGTTCATCATACCATACATAGCAGCATCTCCCGACAATGCTGAAGAATTCAAGTTTCACGTGTAAAAAGGTGTGACTCGGAGACAAAAGTGAACATGCATGCTTTCTGCATTTTGCTATTGGACTGAATTATCAAAATTTCTTCAATTAATGTCAGTTACTTATAATTTTGAACGATATGATAGTTCAATAGTTTATCATAAAATTTGCGTGTTGAATATTACGTAATAATATATAGCTTGAGCACTGAGACCATATGGATAAATCCTTAAACTGTGATTTAATTTTTAATATGCAAAATTTGGGAAATGGTCTTGAGTAGATATATCTTAGAATCTGTCATACTATCTTGTACAAGTCTTAGAATTTCGAATTGCTTCATATTTTTATGTCCGCCCGCAAAAGAGTTATTATAAGAGATCTTTTTTTATGTCTACGAAACTGTTCCAATTTAGAATTTAACACCAACTGCTGAGAACGAATTTCTGTTCTCAGAAATAAAAAAAAATCAATCATTTATCGTTGATTAAATATTTATTGTTAGGGCAGCATTTTTCCGATTAACCACTTTGCTTTCTCATCCTTAAATTTCTTAACGCATTTCCAGTTTGTTCAGGTTAACATTACGCAACGTCATTAGGCTCCGTAACACGACTACCAAACCATCATTAGATTTGAAAAAAACATTCACGCAGTGTTGTGTGTTGTGTTCTGATGGTCGCATTGATGTTTAATTTAGAGGTAAAGAGAACATAACAGGATTCTTCTTCTGATTGTAAACCGTAATCAAAGTTCATTATCATGCTAGCTTATTTATTGTATTCTATCTATTAGTTCATACAATTGTCTCTAGATTTTTCGGTACGATATATTTATTGTTTTCATGGAAGACATAAATACTCGTTATTTACGCATCGAGATTCAAAGGAAGTGAATTCCGCAAATAAAATGCAAAGTGTCGAAAGTCATCGTTTCGTATTCTCAACTGAACTGTGAAAACCTCAAATGATTGTACATATTTAACCTATACATCTACAGTTCAATTAATGAAGATAAAAGGGAAGTTAAGAAGAAGATAAAAGGAAGTCATTTCTTTCATTTAATTCCAGCTAAAACTATCACGTCCTATTTCATGCGCCACTGAACTATTTATTTATTACATCGGAGTTGGTATGGGACTGAATAGCCGGGAATGGCTGGGACAATCCTGTACTTTATGTGACGCTAAGCCTTTTTTGTGTTATTGATTTGTTTGAGCGGCGGCTCCTGCAGGGTGCTGTTGTTAAGCCTATGCAGGCCGCTCCAATAACTGCTAATAATATATAATTATGACAAGTTAAGATAAGACTATTTGACCTTCTATTGGACTATTGGCGCCTATTGGTGGTATAAGTGGTAAAATACTACATGGTTTGTTCTAGGTATCAATATTTACAAAAATTGCAGAATCCATCCAATCCGCAAAACTGCTTTAGTTTATAACTCTCATCAACAGCAACATTACCTAAGTTATAACTATCATCTCACAGGATTTACCCATGCAGCAACATTGTTGTATGTTTAGCGCAGCAGGATTTACCCATGTGAAACATTGCTTCATAGCAAACTTCGCTCCAGTTGTACTCGTATTATCGCGTTCTAATTTTATTTCCACGAGACAATGGTTTGATTACACCAGTCGTGTCCCCATCCTGCATGGTGCTCCGGTGATCCAATATCTGGTCATCAGGAAGGCTATGAAAGTTCTTTTAATTTTACACAGACCGTCATGGAAGACGCATGTTGCCGCTACGCTCTAGTAAAGCTTACTCATGCTCGCAGGCCTCGATTGTGAGCGTGAGCGCGTCCGCGTCATTCTTCTGTTACTGCTTAACATTTTTTATGTGGTTGCTATCAAAGCTTTTTGTTTTGTAGTCTTTATTTTGATTTGCGTATTTTATTCTCAATTATCTCGTCCTTCAATTATTCGTTATTAATTTGTTCCACATTGCTATGTTTATTTTTTTTTTTGCTTTCAATGCAAACCGAACTTTTCAGCACACAACTCTCATCACTTTCTGGCGTGAAGCTTTATTTCTTTTCTTATAATTTAATTAAGTCGTTATAAAACTTTCATCAAAGCTTCTCGACTCCATGTCACCGTCATCTTGATTTTTCCTTAATTTTTTTCTCTTACAAACAATTTCGCCTCAATCGGCTCGAGAACTACGTAATATATGCTTGGTCATGGCCTCCCGATTATCTTTCATTGAATAATGAATGAACTCAAAGATTTGTCATGAATTTTTTACTAGACGTAACAACATAGGCGTTACATAAACTTAGAATCATTTACACTGGATGCCGTGTTACCGTGGAATGCATATACCGAATGATGGAAATGAGTAGACCGTATGCAGCTCATCATCGATGTGTACAAATGATGAGTTAGGATCTAATATCAGTTACATGCGTATTTATTTGACTAAAATGAAGTGAATTGGTTGACCAAATATTCCCTTTTATCTTCGATTGTTTCGTCTGACAGAAACCATTACAATTATAATAATTATTATGACAGCTTTCCTGCACCAACTTATGACTGGTTCTGTCCTAATAATTAATAAACAATTTCGTCTTCAGGTGAAACTTTCAACGAGGCTATTGAAGTATCGTTGTTCGTGTGCTACAGCTGTCAATAAAGTAACGAAGTTGTTTACATGGAAATAACCCTACGGGATATACGAGCATAAGCTATAGCATTTGATTTGCAATTAAACTTTCAACGATGCTATTGAAGTATATCGCTGGTCGTGTGCTACATCAGTCAATAAAGTAACGAACTTGTTTGCATGGAAATAACCCTACGGGATATACGAGCATAAGCTACAGCATTTGATTTGCATTAATGTTTTATTGTTTTGTTAGCATAATAACCCTACGGGAGCATAAGCTATAGCATTTGATTTGCATTAATGTTTTATTGTTGCCACGTGGATACCATATAAGTATTCTCTGAGGGAACAACATGTGAAGAGCTTTCACTTGCTGATAAGTTTGCATGGCGAGGCATAATTGCAATAATTGTACATATTCACAATTTTCTGTGAACGAAAATGACTGCGACTACTATTATAATGTCGAGGGTTTAACCTAGCAACCGTATTATTTGCTTCAAGCATGCATTTAGGATCAGAGTAGATAAGAATCTTTGTCAGAGCTTCCCAGCTCGCCGATTTTATGTTGTACTCTTGGTAAATGAATATGTCATTTTGTCTCTCGGTAAATGAATATGTCATTTTGTCTCTCGGTAAATGACTGGGTCATATTGTCCAAAAAATTACCCACGTTCTCACCTCTAGCGCGAACAGACAATGGACGTAGCACGGATTCACCCTTTTACCGACCCTAACTGGGTCAGAATGACCCATACAAGGGCAAAACGTGTATTGCTATTTTCTCCTCTGTTCTGCTGGTCTACTTAATAAACTTGGAACCTGGACAAATCCTAATGCCCCAAACGCCCATCGGAAGTTACCGTCAATGAATCAATAAACCCATCCGTTTGAACCTGAACGAATAGAAACAATGCATAGGACAATGTCCCACTCATCTCTGTGAGTGTATACGGCGAGGAGAGAAAGCTGGCCAGCGCATGAGCATAGAAAGCGTCCAGAAATCCAGCATCTGCACGGCGCATGCAGCATCCCTTCCTGTGACGCGCGCACTCGCACGGTGTCTCTTTTACCGGCGCTTAAATTACATAAGATTGTGCGATATACTTTTTTTCTGTGATTTATCTTTTGAATGACAATTTTTTGCTATTTGGACTATTTTTATATGGATCAGATTTTCAGAACCATAAATCATACACCCTCGTCTGACGGGAATCTAAGCGTTTTTTCTTCCATTTTTAATTCGATGTTTATAAATTTTCCTCGCGCTCTAGTTTGTTTTGCAGCACACACATTTTCCTACAACTATATGCTACTACTGGTTGACTGTAGTTGACAATGTAATGTGATTATTCTGTCCTATGTTATTGTCCTCACACATCACGCACTCTTGCGTTCGAGATACGAGCGTTTGACCATTGCATCACACATGATGCACATGCGTTCACTCTTCAACTCATTGACACGCAGGCGCAATCTCAGCTGCTCTTCAGTTACCTATCATTGATACCATGTTCATTTTTGCTAGTAAATTATAACAAATTTCTCGTATTAATTTTAGAATAATACATTTTCATGCCCTGTATCGTTCATTGTAATCGCGCAGAAAACCACTGACGCATTAAATGTACTCACTTTCTTTACTCTTTTACGCGATCAAAATGAAAATTTGATTCTGTATGGAAGCGATGCAAAACCATTTCTTATCACTCTGATTTGTTCTCTGACTCAATGTAACTCGTAATATATATCATACACTGATATTTGTTATATTTTTTGTGTACCAATATTCATTATATGTATATCATGCTCAGATATATATTGTATGTAAATTGCGTATTAGAATTTTCAGCAATGTCCCGATTTATGAATAACATTTCAGCGTGCAGTCGTACGGCAGCCTGCAGCTCTGTTACCTGCATTGCTGTGTCCCATGAATGGGTAATTTTGTCTAAATAGTGACGCACTTTTTTACCTACAGCACAAGCCACGAGCGGGGGTGGCAGTGATCCATCCTTTAGCCGTGCCAAACTAGGTCGGGGTGACCCAAACAACAGCAAAAAGTGACTCTCCTTTGGGAAATAGCGACGTTCAAATAGCGTTGATATAACGATTTTTCAACAAAATCAGTTCGTAATCAACGTCGTTACAAATTTATTTTCATGGAGTGTAGTGCCAGTCGATCAACATAAATATTACGCAGGTAAATTAAAGAAAATGCAACACAGATCTTACAAAAAAAGAAATCTTACAAAGAAAGAAAACGCAACACAGATCTATGAGTAACAGAAAGTATGGCGTTACTCATATCAACACGACCTACGTTTTTATAACAAGTTATTTAGTTGTAATCAAATAATTCAGTTCCATTAGTAGTACCAGAATTGTGAGCGTTAATTTCGTCTCTATAATGCGTCGTAATATATCACATCAAATTTGATTGCCAGCATCGCTCTACTAACGACACGCCCAATAACTATTGAGACGCCTGCTTTGACTGTCATTATAGCTTTCTCCATCAATATTTATGAGCTTAAAGCGAGCCATGCAATATCCTAAGTAATATGAGACAAATTTAAACCTTAGACAATTGCAGCGAAAGAGCTCGGCATAATATTTCTAAACAATTATATGAAGTGATAGAATTATGAAGTAATAATAAAGTAATTATTCGTTGAAAGTGCGTGGGTGTCACGTGGCGGTGGCACCTGCCACGTACAATGTCCCGTACAGTGATGCCAGCTGCCATGGAGAGTACACTCAGAGAAATACGTGAGGCAGCACTGCACAGCAGGCGCTGTGCTCCACTTTAGAGGTGCCGCTATATCTCGCCGGAGCCGCGTCGCCTTACGTCGCGTCGCCGTGTGATGATATGATGTTGTGGTGATGTTTAATATCATTCGTGGTGATTAATATATCGTTCGTGGTGATGTTGTTGCTGGTGGTGATAGTATTTTGTTTATTTCTATTTCTTTAGAAATTTACAATTGTTGCTACCTTTAAACAGTTTATTCGACTACTACTGCTACGACCACTGACCGTTATGACTGTTTTTAACCCTGGTTATTGCACGAGGACTCGATATACATACTGGTACGAATTAGATGCTTTTACCAAGTGATTTTAGCCATTAGCTATTGACTTCCATTAGAACGGCATTTGTTCAGCTGCTGTGCGCCTGCTCCCGTTCTCATGTGTACTATCCCTGCCTGCTACTCTCCCTGTTCTCTAGCACGACTCCAGCAGCTTTTTTAGGTAACTTAGAAAATACATCTGAAAGCAGAGGTTATTATTCTTTGATAAACATTCCAACTCGTTTACGTAACGAAACCTTATCGGGGTCTGCTGATATTGTCAGTGTCCTAAAATGCTCGTATAAATCTTTTAATCAACGTTTTAGGTTACGATTTTAATGAAATTATTTTTAAATAGTGCCACAACGTGTTTTTGATTTTTGGTGTCCTATAGTCGTGCACACCGGCCGAAGATTCAAGCGTTGAAATTTTGAGAAGCTTCCTGGATCAGCAATAGCATCATGACGAGCATTGTTTTAACCCGGATGAAAGTGATAGATTCAGAGAAGTTCTTTTAAGAATTTAGAATCGTGGAACCATGGAAGTAATCTATTTTGAGTTACGATTCTGATTAAATTATTTTTAAACCGTGCCACTAGGTGTTTTAATTTTTTGGTGTCCTATAATCGTGCTCACCGGCCGGAGATTCAAGCGTTGGAATTTTGAGAAGCTTCCTGGATCAGCAATAGCATCATGACGAGCATTGTTTTATCCCGGATGAAAGTGATAGATTCAGAGTAATTCTTTCAAGAATTTAGAATCGTGGAACCATGGAAGTAATCCATTTTGTTGAACAGAATTTAGCGTTCTTTTTCGCAAATTTCTTGGGACAATGGAGACATTTTTTGCACGGATCTGAAGAAAAATACAATTTTTTCTTGTGGATTCTGTGAAGTCGAAGTTCCTTTCAATTAGTCAACTTTTAGCTTAAGACCAAAATCTTTCGCGTATATGGGTAAGCGATATCGTGAAAATTACTTAAAGACTGCTACATGGCTTTTTGTTGACAGCGGCATGTGGATATGGGACACAACATAAGACTGAGAGGCGTTTCTATGATATCGTAGAACGCTTTTAAATCAAGCGGCTACCTAATAATAACGTTATTTTAGTATTAGATCACAAGCTATCTTTTAATTGACAAGTATTTATATTATTTATACTCCCGGTAGAGCCATGCTGTACTTCAGCCTTGAAAACTTAGTAAAATATTAGTCGAGGTTATTTATAATATCCATGATGGTTTTCTAGTGGTTATGAGAATCTCTTTAACCTTCTACCTATAACGTCAAAATCCAAACATTAATGTTGATAAATGTAATTTGCTTAATTCTTGCCTATCAATAATCATTGAGTTGATATAATTTTAGAACGTCCGGCTTTTGTTTCACCCTAAACATATTCCGATTAAAATTATCAGGCATTTAAAGCCGTTCCGTTTTTTTCATCATTTAATTCATCACTTAATTTTCATCACTTAATTAATTCAGCGTACATGTCTTTGTTCACTGCTCACGTATTATTTCGTCACCGTATTGTTACATTAATAGCGTCAAGTATTATTGGTAATACTACTAGTAATTATTGGTAATTATTGGTAATACCGTCAAATTTTTTCAGCAAAATTACCCTGTATCATTCAAAATGACGTCGAGTATTTTTGGCGACACCGTCTGGTATTGGTATTGATAATACCGTATGGTATATTATACTGGTATTACCGTGTATTAATATTGGTATTACCATCTATCAATATTGGTAGTGCGGTCTACTATTATTGGTACTACCGTCAAGTATTAATGGTATTACCGTCCATTATTATTCGTAACGCGGTCTACTATTATTGGTATTACCGTCAAGTATTAATGGTATTACCGTCTGTTAGGTTTTGCCAATAAGTGGTTCTTCACGAGCCTGCTTTCCCCACTCACCCGGTCAAGGTCAAGTGTGCCTTGCCCCTACTACTCCCCTCCCCTCCCCATCTGTACCCCACAACCCCTCACCTCCCCTCGTGTGAGGGAAGAGGCCCTCATATCGATCCTCATGGCCTGGCGTTGCTTGCAAGCGTTTGCAGCCTGCAGCGGTAAATTGTCCATTGTTTCACTGTAGTGATAGTGATTTTGTTGTCATGGGTACATGAAAAAAAACAGTTTCACGGAAAAACTTCTCACTTTTCACTCGTCGGAAAAAATACTTTTCCCATCAGGTGTTGTGAACTATGTTTTCGCGATTGATTTTGTTGTCATGGATACATGAAAAAATAAAGTTCCACTGAAAAACTTCCAACTTCTTACTCATCGGAAAAAATACTCTTTCTCATTAGGTGTTGTGACATGTGTTTTCTCAAATGGTTTTGTTGTCATGGGTTCATGAAAAAATAAAGTTCCATGGATAAACTTCTAACTTTTCACTCATCGGAAAAATACACTCTCTCATCAGGCGTTGTGACATGTGTTTTCTCAAATGATTTTTTTATGGGTACATGAAAAAAAGTTTCATGGAAAAACTTTCAACTTTTCACTCATCGGAAAAAATACTGTGTATCATTAGGTGTTTTGACATGTGTTTTCTCAGCGTTTGTTCTCACTCGCAGGCTGGAAATTGTTATTTTATTAGTGAAACCATAGCTGGCATAGGCTACAAGGAAAAAGTATATATATTGCAGTCGAAATTAAAAAATGTGGATTATAAATGTTTTGGCCCTAGATTTATTATGAAATCAATTCAAATGACGACGAAAAATGATTGAATAACATAGATATTTCCACGCTTTTTACAGTAAATAATACTGTTAAAAAATTCAATAGCCTTGTATTTAAAGCATGAGTATAGAAATAGAACGTTTGTATAGAATATAACTGTATGCATGCTGCTGGGTTTGCGTATATACAAAGGCAGCTTTAGACGGTGCGAGGTCATGTCATCTGCCACGCAGAAGTTAAAGAATAGCGAATATTTTTATATAGAATATTATTTTGATATTCCCTAGCTTCTGTTGACGGTGTTTGTCATGTCATCTGCCACGCAGAAGTTAAAGAATAACGAATATTTTTGTATAGAATATTATTTTGATATTCCCTAGCGGTGCGATGTCATGTCATCTGCCATACAGAAGTTAAAGAATATCGTTATATTATTTTGATATTCCATAGCTTCTGTTGACGGTGTTTAACTGCATGAGGTGACCGTCATGCTCTGCGTATTTTTGACCTTTCGTTGTGAACTTTGTACCTGGTGTTGCAGTGGACCAGTTCTCCACATTATCTGCACTAGAGAAGAGGTCAGCTGTGGTCATGAAGAATGTCAGCTTTAATAATTAGAGTGTTTGAACCGTTGACATTTTTTTCACTTATAAATTACCTGTTTTGAAGTTTATTATCGTTATTTGCGAAGAATGATTTAACTTCAAACGGTTCGTCGTGGCAATGACGGAATTCTGTAGACAATAGCAATAGCAGAATTCCAGTACTGTAGGTGTTTCAATGCACAAACTATATTCGCACTCTCAACATGTAGTCCTGGTGTTATAATAAGGAAAGATACATTTACGACCACTAATATATCTTTCATTATAATAGGTCGCTTCTACGAGTTCAAATAGTCAACGATATAGAAACTTTGTGGAATGTTATATAAACATAAATAAATATACACCTTTTTATTTATTCAAGTTGAACTTGCAGCTTATTGCTCAATTATATTTACTGCCTGTCTATATTGAGTTCACCGCAATGTCAGGGTCAGCCATCATCGATTTATCGACCAACGATATTTTTGTATACATTTCAAGACGATATTCAGACCCATCCTTCGTTGCGTCCTGGGACCAGAATCGTTGTGAGACCACAATTAGGAAATATTTTCTAAAATTTATTTTACTATTTTTGTTAAAACTGTTACTCCGAGAGCTGCATGGGCAGAAATTGTCAGAAAGAGTTGGTCGAAGGAGCGCTGTGCGGACAGGGTTAATGCTCTGCAGTGTCGCCCACTCGCGTCGCTGTCCGACGCGTGTCACAGTAACACTTCTGGGTCTATACTTTCAAAAAAGTTAAGAGATCGTAAGTTCATCAGCCAATCATTGACGGCCTTTCAAGCAAAATCCACCAATCATAGACAAGAAAATTGAGCGTAAGTACTTACGTTCACTATACTTTCAAAAAAGTTAAGAGATCGTAAGTTCATCAGCCAATCATTGACGGCCTTTCAAGCAAAATCCACCAATAGAGCGTAAGTACTTACGTTCACTTAGCGAGTTAGGAAAGTATGGCCTCAGATCCGTGCCTGTGACGTCAGCAGCAACTGTAGTCACCCCATTTATTGATATACAACAATTATTAAATAATTTCTAGGTTTATGTTAAGTCCGAATAAACAATAATTTAATAGTCCAATACAGATATCAATGAAATTAACCCGGTAGACGCGTGAGTTGAAGGCGAGTCTATAGGAATGTTTGTGCTTTAAGATTGTAAAATAACTACCATCATGTTCGTTTGCACTCGATACATTCTCACAAATGTTTGAATGATTAAAAAAAGATATTTTTGCTGAACTTTATACGCGTTTCGTTGAAAACCTTCAAAATTAGCCTTTGAAATTGGTGAAGAGATTAAATGATTAAACTTGCATTGATCGAGCTCTCTTCGTTCCTCTGGATTATGTGCTTAAGAGGTATGATTAGTTTACTATTATTTTTTATACTCACATTAGTTTCCCTGAACGTTTTCATAGTAAAAGATGACTTCGTTATAGTAAATTATTCTCTACATGTCGCACACTTACACAACAACAATTATCTCAATCCTTACCTCATCGATAATAATGAGAAGCTTTAGACACGGATGGGGGCTTTAGCTATACAGTTAGGTTACAGCGTGATAACGTAACAGATTACATCAAACGGCGTCACCCATGTGTTACTTCAAAGGCCTTTAATGCCAGAAACTTTCCGTCAACGTAACAATCGGCTTAATTACTACGTAGAAATGTTAGTTTTTGAAGGATTAACATACTCAATCGGATTTGAAGGATTAACATTAGGTGTTATTGGAGAAAATAGTGCAGTAAGTCTTGAATGATAATTATAATGTTGATACAATGTTGGAAATTATTCGACTTAAGCACCTCCCGTAACCTCAATGAACGCTGGCCTCCGTATAACAGGGGGCGTTCAGAGGTCGGCTGCCCCCCCCCTCGGTTGTTGTAGGCGGGCTTGGGACTCCCTAGCACCGTAACCCATGTTGGAACCTTGCCTAACACTTAGAGAAATGAGTGAGACTTTGTCCAAATCGAGATGTACTTCTTTGCTTCTGTGGATCATTCTGACTCAATTTGGATCACGAAAAATGCGTATCAACGGAGAAAGTGCGTCGCTATTTATACAATATGTCAAAAATATTTTTCCGGAGTCTATATATGTTCTGCTGTTGAGGCCGTTTTAGTTGTTACTGGTAGGGTGTCTGTTGATTTTGTTTTATGGTTATCGAATTGTTCATAATATTATGTGATGATTTACTGCAGATCGATGTATCACTGTCGGTCGAGCACATCACCCGATTTGGAATGCATTTCCTGATTCAGGTTATCCGTTTGTAACCTTAATCGCTTGACTTGATTGGCGAGTTTTAAGAGCCTGAGATGATGTAGGCAATTACGTCGAGATCTCTGGAAGCAGGGAAACAAGTGGAGCATTTATATGAAACAATCCTTGTTAAATGTAGCAAATAATATATTTTCTTACATTTTTGTGGACCTACTCATACTTGTGCACCTACTCATACTTGTGGACCTACTCATACTTGTGGACCTACTCATACTTGTGGACCTACTCATACTTGTGTACGGTATTCACTACATGTTGAGACCCTCACGCGGCGCCGCGGCTGTCTCTTATACACATCTAGATGTGTATAAGAGACAGGCATCATGACGAGCATTGTTTTNTCGATTGGTGCTGTATCTGTTTCGGAAACGCGATATTCACTGAGAAGAATAATGAATGAACTCGCATTGATGTTCATTCCTATGGAACATATTTTGACAATATTTTTAAACTGGTAAGATGGCGATCGAGGTACCGAGTTTCTCGCCGAAGTTCTGCTTTCTAAAGCAACTACACACGACAATGCAAGGCAATGCGCATTTTTTTTAACCATACCATCGTATAAAAGGGAAATTTCGAGTCCTTCGCGCTAGATTTGTTGCAAAAATTCTGACTTACATTTTTCCAGTAAGTGCTTTTGCTCGCAGCGACCAAGCTTGCATTCATAGTATTTTGTAGGCCTTTTTGTTGTTAAGAAATTGTTCGTTTTATATGCAATGAAATGAACATTTCCCTTCCAACTGCCGGAAAAATTGGCTTTTAAGCTTCATCACATTTATTAGTGCTTTGTTCAAAAAAATGCTTAGAAGAATAAACTAAGTTATGCTTCCGAAAAATATTTGAAGCTAAACACAGCATGCAACTAAACTAAAAATTATCGGCATCTGAGTCTGTACCTGTCTCTTATACACATCTAGATGTGTATAAGAGACAGCTTCACTTCCGTTCCTAACATGCTCGTTGAATATAATCGTTTCCATGTAGAATTTCAACATCATTTTTCGCAATAATTTCACTTCTACCTAAACTTTTATTTGGAATAGATATAAGATACTAAATTATGAAAACTTAGATATACGACTCAAGTATGGTATTTAAATGAATTCAGTCACTTCCAGCTGTTTTTCTTATTTTAAAATTTCTCCATCCTGCAACATTAAATTCATCACATTCGAAACTTTTATTAACATAACCAATACTTTCATAAGACGAACAAATGTTTTATACTGTTTTTCTGCTTGTATAGGACGTACTTGCCTTCACTATAATTTTATCGCAGTAGATTTTTTAAACAAAATTCAGTCTTCATAACTTTTTGTTCGGGAATGGAAATAAATTGTTCATGAAAATATATACTTAAATAGTTTTTTGTTCGGGAATAAAATAACTTCAATAGAAGATTTCTTCAGCTACGTTACTCTGGCTTGCCTCTCCCACGCATCGCTGCTGTCGAAGGCAGCAAAAAGGACTCGTAATAATTCTTACGAAGCTGCCAAAGGTTGCGCATCGAATCACTTTTACGAGCGTTAATTGCTGCGTTACGTTATTATGACGTCATCATCATCACAGACGTTATTATGACGTCATCGTCATCACAGCAGATCGTGACTGATGCACGAACTGGAGCACTCGCTGCTGCTTCTAAGTAAGATACTTGCGAACATTTGGATATGAAAATTAGAATTTGTACGTACAATTTGTTCGTAAGATTGTGGTACGCTTAGTTGCCGGTATTAAGATAAAAATTTTTACTTAGAATTGGTTCGGTAGATTGTGCCACGCTTGATTGCTTACTCAATCCGTCAGCCGTGGAACGAATTCAAGTTTCTCAGTATGAGTATGTAATATGAAATACGTAATCTTAAGTTAAACTACTATTTAAAGTAATTATTGCAAGATTTTATATGAATTTCAAAACTCGGTCTGGATAGATTTTTAAAGATGTTGACTGACATATATCACTGGTACGTACACCAATATAATCCTGGCCAATAGGTTAACTTACTCCTTATCGTTCACTATGGCTGAGGTGTCCTAAGAATGAATCGAAATCAATTTTCTTGCCCTTCTGTCCTCCTAAATTATTAATCAAATAAATATTTTTTCATTTTGTAACATATTATTAGATCAAATAAACTACCAAGAGTAACTTAAGAGTCACGCAATATCTTCATTTTCATGCACCATGCAATTTCACCTCACCACAAGTAAGGTCGCCAAGGTAGGCTTGTCGAAGATTGTCTTTAGTGTTCCATTGTTACGAGACAGATGATGAGAGTTGATGTCAAGCTTGTTCACCAACTCACTCACGCTGCCGATTGGGCCCTTCAGCGCTGTTGCTTTCTAACCTCGCTCTTTATCTACATAATTTACTACAACATATGTAAAGCATTACTCTCTGCGAATTCCTACAACAAAAACGAATTCTCTGTACAAATGAAGACAATATTTTCAGGTTTTATGCGTTTTTTTCTTAAGATTTTTGCTGCGATTAAAAATTTAGTATGTACGAGTTTTACATTTCTCAGTCATAAATTTGATCTGGAATAACCTGGTTATCATTTTGGAGTTAGCTATTTGTAAGTAAATTCAACTTCCGTATTCGAACTGATTTTAAAATTCAACTATAACTTAATCATATCAGATATTCATTTTGCACATTTAACAGGATCCAAAAATTCAAGAAATAAGTCAGTAAATAAGAACTCGTTTTCAATAATGTATGCCAGGCGACGGTATGACTCACCCGAGCGCAGGGCAGAGATACTAGAGTACTTCCTGCCTCCCTGTCTAGTGTCCATGTAGGGACGAAAGAACATACGACATGTATAACCATGAATAAGTCCTTGATGATGAAAATTTGTTCATTTGTATAACCATGAATAAGTCCTTGATTATGAAAATTGGTTCATTTGTGGTTCGTATGCCATTTCATTATTTTTAATTCTTTTTGAACGAATAAATTAGTTTTACCAATTTTTTAAATTACATTTTTGATTTTAACTTCTATGGATTGGTATGGCAATGTACCACAACCCTGTAACATAGTATTTAACCCCGGTGATTAAACGTATATTCTGGTAAATTTTGTTCCATTCTAACTTTTTTCTTCGTTTTAATGATTTTTCTTAATTCTTCTGTGTTTTTACTGTGCGTGGTAAAGCAATTACAAGCAATTACTTCGGTAATTGCTTGACAGTTTAATGTTAGATGAAATTTTAACTCATGACAAATGTTGTCAGTCGCTCAGTGAGCTAATGAGACCCTTTTAAGTGAGCGCAGGTGCAGCTATCATATGCATGGTTGTTATCATGCAATCCTCAACTTTGTTTTCATTCCTAATTATAAAAAAGTTTCATGTGATTTGCTATAGAATTAACCTATGCTCACACATAAATGTTTTCATCGGGATCTGCGCAACCTCAATTCAAAATTCTCTCAACCGTACCTGCACGAGCGTCAGTAAATAAGACTGCCGTGTCACCTTATCGTCGAACGCACGCAGATGTTCGTTCGCATCGCAGATTTCCGTAACGTGCGTACGCTGAGCGATCGAGGTCATCGTGTTGGATTATCGACGAAAAATACCGCCTTGCGCATGCGCAGCGATGACCATCGCAAGTGATAGACTCGGAAGTCCTGCCCTACTGGCATCCATATTAGGCGTTCGGAGTCATATTCGCGTGTTCGAATTTAGTCGTCTGGGCATCGTTTGGCGGCGATGCACTTCGACTTAAGACCGAAAATGTGCGCAGTGTAGTGAGCTTAGCTTGGTATGTTTTTCTGCGAACTTCCGGAATTGCGGAAATTTTAATTGAGCAAAAAACTTTGGCTTCTTGCCTCAAATATCACATTTTCATTCGAATTATAAAATAGTGTAAGTTAATGTAACTTGCAGGTCAAACGTGTCATTATCTCTTAACTATACGCGCTACACCCACATAAATAATTGTCTTATTGAACTCATTCATATCTCGTGAACGTATTTTTTCGTACTTCTCATATTTCTATTTCTGTAGCCCCTAAAAGTGTCCGTATGCGCAAAAGTCGAGCATCCCACAGTAAACCTCGCTTACTTCTCCCTTCCTATAGCAATCTCGCCCCTCTAAATCCTTGCTTTCTGTTTACTCGTATTTATTCAGTGGTTTTTGATACGGTGATCACGATACGGCTCTGGTTCTTTTCAAATTCCCAGCTGTGCCGGAGTATTTAAATTCGAGACTCGATCGTAAAGACTCGCTTTCGTTTTCATGGGCGTCGTGTGGCTGAATCTCAGTAGATGCTTAGCTGGGTATCAGCGAGCCTGCCACGCAGGCACGCAATCCATTTGGGCTCACCAACTTACTCGGATAAGACCGCGTACTTGAAGCATTTCATCTCGCTTTCTTGTACCTAATGACCTTTGGGCAAGCGTTTCTCGCTAGTACTGTCGTATGTATTGTACGAATGTATTGGGCAAATGTATTTTTTTCCTAACTACATTGCATGAATGAAAACATATTCTTGAGGGATATAAATTCAAGAGTAGCTTGGTGACGTGGAGCTTTGTACGGGCAATTAGGTCATTTATTTAGCGGACATATGTTTAGGTGTTTGCATGTGGGCCTCTGTCATGAAAATGAATCGTGTAACGACATTCGTGTAACGTATTATTAAAATACACAGCTTTGTTTTTGAAACCATTTCCAACCCAAGAATATGTTTTCAGTGTGTGAATCAAAGTTGTGAACCATTTATTTTCTTCTGTCATTTTTTTACCATATATTTAACATAAGTCTGAAAGAAGTCGTCATCCAGAAAGTATAACAATACTGATAATTTCACATGAAAACCAACCTGAAAAAAAACACGTAAACACCGTACGATTGCAAATAATTATGAAATTCGCAATTCATTTTCCTATTCTTGTTATTCATGCGCACTCATAAAAATTTGCAGATCAATTAGCTTGCTGCTTCAAACATCTTGAAATAATCGTTGACTATTTGTTCAAGATTGTCGAGATATATATTTGCTTTAGCAGCGATTCCTGGCTCACGGCTGAGCGCTTTGTGCCGAGTCATGTAAGCGAACGGCGAGCTGAGTAAATTGTCACTTGGCGACCGAGTTCTTCTCACGCCCTCAATCAGGTTTGTAAGGCTCATTTTATTTCGACTTTCGCCTACTTTAACTAGCCACTTGTCTTGAAACTCAATAAAAAATTGTAACTCAGTACTCACTGCAGTGAGTGACAGAGCGCATTTTCTCGTCGACGAAAACTTGAGGTCACGGACAGACGGACGAACGGACAGACAGACGGACGGACGGACATGGCGATCACAATAGTGCATTTTTTCCATAAATGAGAAAATGCGCTAAAAATTGTAACTCATTGTAGTGAAAACATACTTGATAGTGAGAAAGGAGCGAATGCATGCATGAGCATAAATCTTACACTTGTGCTCTTTCGGCAAAAAGTTAACGATTTAACGTTCTTCACTACGAAATTCTTCGATCAATTCTAGCGTTCTACAAACCTACTGCAAACTCGTGTTGTCGGTTTATGGTTTGCATTGCAAACCACATCCTGACGATGATTAATAATATGTTCCATGAGCATCGGCTTACGTTCTTCACGTCTATGATAGAGCTAAGCACTGCGTTTAAATATACGATCAGTGATAGAGCTAAGCACTGCGTTTAAATATACGATGAATTTCGGTAGCTGATGAGATCGTCTGGGGCTTCATGAGAGAAAAGCGGAGTTAATGAGCGAGAGAAGCTATATTCACCACAGCTTAAACTCACGGGAGAAACCCTGCGGCTGCGCTGCCTTAATTGAGACTACGTCGGCATCACGAACTCTCATCGCTGGAACTGCAGGTGCATCAGGCCTCTATTTTAATGGATAATCTTCTATTTCCGTCGAGAATTTCTATTTTAATTATAAATCCTATTTTTTATTGAGTGAGAATCTATAATTTCAATTGCAAAATTTGTATTTTAATTAGGATCACTATGCATGAATGTCATTGCATGTGATTTAATATATCCTGATAAAAAATGGTGTCACGCGGTCCATGAAAACAGTTTTCATTCTGTAGTATGACGTTATATGACTGCAACCTTGAGCAAATCCCATCAGTTGGTGTTTTCGATGTGCAGTACGTACCCCTCTCCTATTGTATTGTACGTTTGGGCTTCAAAATATTTACCGCCAATAGATCAACCATAAATTTTTTCCTTCATTCAGATACCTAGGTATTAATTTGGAAGCGGTCCTTCAAACCGCAATCTCCCCTCAGACTGGCAAGCATGCAGGTGCATTTTGCCCGTCGATAAGTATTATATCATTGGTTTACCTGAATTGAAAGTCCATCGAAAAATTTAATAGTAAAGTAAGCACCAAATAAACTCGCCACATTTGCATCGAAAACATACCGGAGACCATCATCTTTCTTCATATATTGCATCATCATTACGTCCATTCTCTAATTTTTGGAACTGTTGATAGAGCTTGTTTCTGAAACTCTTTTCGTGAAGTCATAGTAAATTTAATTGATTTCTTTGTTTTTTAATTATCAGGCATGTCCAATACCAATATTGACTGTCGTGTTTGCCTGCCGATTTTAACGTGGGCGTTTGCAAGTCTGTGTCCACCATAAATGTCACCCCAAAGGCGGCCGGTTTCGAGATTTGATCATGGTTGTGTCAAGTGTCAGTTCTGTAGAAATCCTTCGAGTATGATGGACGGGTACATTCAACCATCCTGTCTTAGTTGTAAGTTTTGGACGTGTTTTCTGTGTCCACCGTAAATGTCACCTCAGAGGCGGCCGGTATCAACATTTGATCTTGGTTGTGTCAAGTGTCAGTTCTGTGGAAATCCTTCGAGTATGATGGACGGGTACATTCAACCTTCCTGTATTTGTTGTAAGTTATGGACACGTTTTCTGTGGTCACTGGAAGACCTGAGGGTGGTCACTAGTTGTCTTAACTCAACATTGCAACATAGTTATTTTCTGTGTGACAGTGTCGCCGGTCACATGTATGGCTAATTTCGCTAAATAATCGTTGAAGTCGCATGATATAATGGAATGAAAATAATGTATTTGCGTCCGATGTTATTCAAATAATTTGCTTGTTTATTGGTCTGAACACCTATATTAATCCAAACAAAATCAGACTCTGATAGGTATTTGTGCAGCGAAAAAGTGAATGTTTAAAAGTATCTTTAAAGAAAAAGCTGTCAGTCAAATCACTTATAAGTCAATTGTTTGACGTGTTTAGAATGCAATAGAACGTTATAAAAGCATGTCAATTTCTTTTGTTAAAACTTATTTATTTGCTACTTTATGAAGCGTAGCATCGTAAATTACATATTCTAATACACATAATCGTGGGAAGTGTCAGCTTTGAGGTTGGTGTGGATAACAACTGTTATTTTGCATTAATTAAAGTTCTCATGTATATCCTTGATGCAGCTAGACCCGTGTGACCCTTAGCCATTCGATCCATGGGATCGTTTCCTCCTAAATAATCCATTTCGTCCATATTGCCTCAAACTTAGGATTAATGGTGGTCATTAACGTCTCATTTTTTCACGTTGCCTCCAAATTAATTAATTTTTGCATTCATTTTCCCAGTTTTACTGAACTTTGTTAAGCCGATTTTTATCTTTGCCCTGACGCCTTTTAGGACTCGTGTCTCCATCTTGTTACACCTACATACTTGCTAACCTTAATGCAGATGTTGCAATTTAACTGGCTTGAAATTAAATGTCATGTTTTTACCAGGTTTATTTCCAGGATGAAGACGCTAGGGCATCAGGCGTGGGCGTCATTGATGTTGATTTAGAAAGTGAAACTGGTCAACCCACGAGGCCTTGCACTCTGGCTGCTTTCATTCCAGACAGACTGTGCCGCCTTCCCTAATTCAGTTGAACCTCATTCATTTTTCAACTTTCACATTCATTCGTTTTACAGTTTTGCACGCAAGTCTGGTATCGACTCTCTTAAAAATTGTGGTTGATCCTGTTGGGTTTTGTTATTTAATGATAACATCGATAACATGCAAACACTGTTGTGGTCGATCCATATGTTTTTTTTCATTTAATGATAACATGCAAACAGCGTTCGTTTATTTCTTTAAAAATTATTAGATGATGTTTTGATGGCGGTTAATCATATTTTTCACAGTACAGAATTGCATGTCTTATTAAACCGGCGCTCCCATATACCTCGCTTCCCCCGCTTCCTCTCTCTCTCAGTGTCAGTGATCGCATCCGTATGCTGTACTCCACCCTGTCACAAGTGGCATTTCCACTCTTATCTTCTGGGTGTTTTACTTTCAATTGTTGAGATTCATATACTGATGTTATCGGAACTATGTTATGTTATCCATGTTGAGGATTTAGGTAATTATTAGTGGAATTGTTGTAGATTATTTCTAGAGTATAGGTTAATAAAATGATCGTTCTGCTCAGCTGCGCAGTAATTTTCAACATCTGACAAGTCATGCTAGATTCGAGTGCCGTTTTTTGCGCATTGTGAATAATACATTCAATGATATAACCTATTCTACTGCATAATTGAATAATTAATTATATTTATTATCATTTCCTTTTACTGTGTCATTTTACTGTGAAATGCAAGCCTATGCATCCGCTGTGCACCCGTTCACTTGAAATTGTTCGATTTGTATTGGACTCGCACGCGCTAATTTAGCATTTCGGCTCCCGTTCAACGAAATAATTTTATTTGATCATGGATCTTACCTTCCGTTTTTTAATATTCAAAAGACCCCTCAAAACCTACCTCACTCAGAAAAATTTATGAGATTTGTCCATATAGCATAGCACTTCTTGCCTTGTGTGAGTTATCCAGACACAATTTGGCCCGGCAAAACGACATATATCAGCGTATGCGTGCAGAAAGTATAATGTCACTATTGATCAACCATTCATTTATATCAACCAATATCAACCATTCATTTCTGTGAGTGCACACTCCCCAAGTGTGTATTTTTCTTGCCCCTAGTTATATGCGCCTGGCGTTATCGTAAATCAATAAAATCTCTATATTGACTTTTGACCTGAAACCATACTTTCAAAACTCGCTAAGTGAACGTAAGTACTTACGCTCTATTTTCTTGTCCATGATTGGTGGATTTTGCTCCAAAAGCCGTCAATGATTGGCTGATGAACTTACAATCTCTTAACATTTTTTGAAAGTATAGGCCCTTTAAACCAACCATCGGATTCGAGTCGGTGTATCAGCGCGCGTGTATTTGTAGCAGCCAATGTCGCCAAGTGTGTTTGAGTGCGGCCAGTGAGAGCTGGAGTGTCTCAAGGGCGGCACTACAATTAGAAGATCCTGTTCACGGTGTGTCGAGCAGCTATTGTGCTGCTGCTGCTCTAGCCTCTTGTTTCCTGCCTTGCGACCTATCCATTTGCTTGATAATGTCACTCAGAGAAGTCAGTGAGGGTTTGTATAAATAGCCATGCACTTTTTGCCACTATGTGGGTTGTTTTTAGCTATTATGGCACTGCAGAAGAGCGTATCGGAGCTACGTCCGCTCTCTGATACATGGGGCTGTAGGTAAGTAGGTAAGGAATAAGCGTGTCACTATTTCGATAGTAAGACTCATTCACGTTTCTGAGTGTACTTCTATTCTGATATGGAACATTAATTTATCAGTGTTTATTGGTGTTTATCAGTTCATATCTTCCTGTAGTATGATAAACATCAGAGTTCACTGAAAGAACTTTCGTACCTTCTTACATCGTGAGAATTTGTTCTTAAAAAGTGTTTGCCTGTGCGGTGAACTGCTACGTTTAAGTGTTTTTTTATCTGGCAGTGCCGTTAGCATCGTAAATGTTATGTTTCGACGTAGCAGCGAGCTGTGTTTGGTCACTGCAGAGTACTGGACATTAATTTAAGTGTCTCAACGTTTCATTAAATTGGAGGATGTGCATCACTGCTCTGTTCATATATATACAATTAAGGTTTATGTAGGTTATGGACATATATTTCAAGAATCATTGAGCATTTTACGTTTATTAATGACGCGGCAAGCCATGTGTTATAGAAGCGCTTGCATCGAAAAAAAGGCTTTTAATCGAGGCGAATTATTGCATATCATTGATGCGCGGTCTATGGGTTGAATTACCTTTTTGTGATCTGACTCCGTTTTCTGTGTTCATTAATATCGACGTCGGTATTTTAATTTCGGTTTTATTTTCCTGTGCTGGTTGTACTGCTGCTGATATTTTTATGTGGCTATCTTGCCCGCTGTTGTTGATGGTGAAGTGCCAAAAAATTCAAAAAGTTGGATTTTTTACATAATCTGGAGCTTTCAAAATATGATTACTATGTCATATATAAATTTAATTTCGTTTTAAACCTTGATTTCTTGTGGAGAGTATAGATCTGAGAGAACGCAGGCATTATATTCAAAAACACGTTTTCATAAATACGCGATTGCCTTAGAAAGATTATTGGAGCATTCAATTTAATTATAATTTTGTTGTAGATTTATTAAATTGCCATTAGTTGATGAAGCTTAATCAGAATCCGGTGATCAAGTCCTTCGCATCCAGTTTAGCAAAATTTTAGGCTTAGAAAAAGCGAAAGAATTTCTCGGACCTAAATTTTTTTTTTTGCTTTCTGATATTGGCAGTTTTTTTATATCTTAACGTGTAATTCATTACCATATTTATTAGTTGATGAATGAAGCTTTATTCACTATTTCATAACTCGGTTGCGTTGGCTGGGCTTGTGTTCCTGACATTGAAAAATGGTTGTGCCTATCGCAGTTATAATTACTCTCTGTTTTAAATTGATGTGAAATTTTCTCCAAAGTTACGAAATTGACATCCCAACTTTGATTGTTTTTATAAAGTTGTTCAACTTAATTCGATTAAGTGACTAATATGAGTTAATTGAATTTCATTTATAATTTACTTCCAGATTTTTTGACTGTCAAGTGTTTGGGCTTGTAACATAAATTTCTATTCGTTCTCAGTAAAATCTGACAACGACTTAGAAAGTTCTCCGAAAATTTCCTTGCTTTAGTTCTTTGGTTTTGTGGTTTTTGGAAACTTTTCTAAATTCTCATTTTTTGCATCGAAGGACCTTTTTACTTTGCGAAGTAATTGTAGAGGAAATAACAAAAACCTGACAATTTTCATGTTACAATTCAACATTCATTTCCCTTAGCACGAAACTTTCGCACTAGGCACGAATTTCTCGGTTTTCGTTTTCCCGTCGGGGTTTTAATGTGCATGGAAGAAAACAACTGAAAGCAAAGACGTTGCTCGTGCGCTGTGGTCGCCAAGCGGCTTGGTCGTGCTCAGGTCTCCTGACATTTGCTCGATTTTTATTCAACGGCACGACAGCGTAATCGTCTTCATCTGTGTGAATGATTCGGTGTTGTGTGTGTCAGTTCTGTGTGTGTGTATGTGCCAGTGTTGTCTGTGTGTGACAGTGATGTGTGTGTGCCAGTGATGTGTGTGCCAGTGATGTGTGTGCCAGTGATGTGTGTGCCAGTGATGTGTGTGCAGTGTTGTGTTTGTGTGTGCCAGTGATGTGTTCCAGTGTTGCCAGAGTGTGTGCCAGTGTTGTGTTTGTGTGCCAGTGTTGCGTGTTCCAGTGCTATTTTCGTTATAAACGGCGTTACTACTGTTGATACGTGGTTTATATGATCGATGATACTTGGTCGTATCTGTTGATACGGTGTAGCATGTGATACGATTTTCCAACTGTTGAAACTGTGCTTCATCCGTTGATACAGTATTTCTTCCATTGGTTATGCGGTGTTACAAATGTTGATACGTGGCTGCATCCGTTGATACGTCGTTACTGCAGCTGTTTCTCTAGGTGCTTGTGGTGCAGCGGCTGCCTTGACCTCAGCAGCAGCAAGTATACAGCTGTTACTGCAAGCCAATATATGCGGTCTATGAGTTAGCATCAATAACTTCCAACATCACCGTTGTGTTTTATCGTCTCCGCATATTGCAGTTTTTCCTTACAATGGTAACCATTCCTCATTATTATGTTATAAAATGGTATGATTGGTGATTAACTGAAAATAAATGCAGAATCATACGCTCATTACTTTTCTATTTTGATTCGGTAATGATCTTTGTCGTCGTCATTGCATCGTTGTTTCGTAGGCACCGGCTCTTTCTTTTGCTCTTTTTCATGCTGACGTTGCATCGCTGTGTCGTTGGCGCCGGCTCTCTTTCGCTCTCTTTCGTACCGTCATGGCATCGCTATGTCGTGGGCACCGGCTCTCTTTCGTGCCGTCATGGCATCGCTGTGTCGTGGGCACCGGCTCTTTTTTTCGCTTTCTTTCATGCCGTCATGGCATCGCTGTGTCGTGGGCACCGGCTCTCTTTCGTGCCGTCATGGCTTCGCTGTGTCGTGGGCACCGGCTCTCTCTTTCGCTCTTTTTCGTGCCGTCATGGCATGTCTGTGTCGTGGGCACCGGCTCTCTCTTTCGCTTTCCTGATCTCCAGCCACTGTCGCTTTCACTGCATGCTTCACCGCTGCGCCCCGTGTCGTGTCTTCTCTTTATACCTCAAGATAATTCGCTAGGTGATTGTTATTTTACGTTTATAATTTGTTATTTTTTGAAAATGAGGTTTACGGTACATTTATTCCTGATTTCACATGAAATATATGACTTGAACCTTCTCGGATTGTAGCGCACCGTGTCGGTGTTAGGCTGCCTCAAGAATTTTAAGACTCATGGTATACTTGGTATTTGTTTCGGACGTAGCAGTCCCAGGCCACGATGGATGGTCGCCTCTTATTATCGCTCATCCGCCCTCATTTGGGCCAGCTGATGCACGATACTAACCTAACCTAACCTAACTCTGTTGTGTAACATATTTTGGAATAAAGCCAGTTTACGGTTCTGACGAAGTTATCAGATGAATCATCGAGCAGGACGTGGCGGCGACACTAAAAGGCTTCGCATTAGTGTGTGTCCGCATGACGTCATCGTCCTGGTGCGATGGGAAAGGCTCGTATGCGTCGTGCAGGACGCTCTCCTACGCACGCCAGTTCCTTTACTCATTGCTGTAGAAGTCGCTTTATTCCTTTGCTTGTTGCTGTAGATCGCTTCATTCCTTTGCTAGTTGCTGTAGGTCGCTTTATTCCTTTGCTTGTTGCTGTAGGTCGCTTTATTCATTTATTAGTTGTTGTAGAAGTTGTTTTATTTCTTTGCTTGTTGCTGTAGATCGCTTTATTCCTTTACTCATTGCTTTAGAAGTTGCTTTATTCCTTTGCTTGTTGCTGTAGGAGCAGCAGACATCTGTTGCGGTACATAATATTGCGTATTGGTACCTTCTGCTCAGATCATACGTCATTGAATTCGAGTGGTTCTTCGACTTATTGTTTTCGCTACTTCATCAGTCAAAGAAATATCGGAACTTTGACTCGCATGCAAAATAAGAATTCGTTTCTGTCGCTGAGATGGCCTCTAGATTTGTGTAAAGCTTTTAAATCTCATCATTTCAATACTAACTATGTTGAAATGACTCCTCATGTTGCTTTGCCTGGTTTCTGTCTCATTGCCCAATTATCAAGCCGAAATAATAGTTGGGTTTTTATCCATTTATAATTTCAATTAATCATTCTACCACGACTTATTGAAATTACGCTTTTTACTTATGAATTATTATTTTGAAATGCTTGCAATAATCAATTTGAGCGCCCATCACACCTTTGCTTTTGCTACCCGCTTCTGGTCACTGATGCGCTTTCGTAACGTCTTTTTTTTGCGCTTGATTGCAAATTATTTCGTTTTTGCGTCTTGCTCATTCAAGCGACCGCGTTATTTGATCCACGCTATTAACTGTTGATTCATCAGAGCTTCGGTCGAACATACACGTTTGATTGACACTCTAATTAAATATCAGCAAGAAATCAGCCAAGTTTCATTCCTAATTCACCTTTTTTATCATGCTTTCATTCATTCACTCGTTCATGCCTAAACGTGATCGTACTCGCAAGGTAATTTTAAAGATTAGTAACTAATATTTTGTCTTAATATTATAAATAATAATATTGTACATTCTTTAGACCACAATGCATTCAGTAATATACATTCTTCGTGAATCTGGATTTGATTCGTATTAAACTTTAATTTATTTGAATCTTGGATTGAAAAACTTAATTCCGTACTACAGTGATTAATAATTCTGTGTTATGAGGAAGACCAATGAACCACACGAACCGCGATTGTGCGACCAACGAACCACTTTTCGTTGCTGTCAACTTGCCAGAAAAAGTCAACCCGTTGACGTTGACCGTAACGTCAAAAATCGAATGTTTATTTGTTTCCGTGAAGTACGTGATTTTCTTGGCCCGGCGCTCGGCGGTGTTTTCCTGCAGCGCCGTTACTCGCCGGACGATTTGATCGCCGGGTCCCTCCACTAACAGAAATGAATGAGACGTTGTCCGAATAGTTATGTACTTTTTGGCCTTTTGTGCGTCATACTTATCCAGTTTGGACCATCAAAAGGGCTCGTATGTTCAACGCCCGTTATATGCGTCATACTCACCCAATTTGGACCATCAAAAGGGCTCGTATGTTCAACGCCCGTTATATGCGTCATACTCACCCAGTTTGGACCGTCAAATGGGCCCATATGTTCAACGCCCGTTTTATGCTCGTGCTATATGGGCACTTTTTTGGCCTTTCGTGCGTCTTTCTTATCCAGTTTGGACCATCAGAAGTGCTCAAATGTTCAACGCTCCTTTTTTGCTCGTGCTAAAAGCGAGTCAATATTCGGACAATATGGCCCAAACAGTTTTCTGGGTGTGGGTTGAGCGAGCGTAGCTTCGGTCAGCGCGTCAACGTCCGGTCAGCGGCGGCAGCTCGTTAGCAGCAGCGGCTCCAAGAAAGCTGTTAGGTGGCCTCCATTCTGCTAGGTCTGTACGCACTCAACTACGTTGTAGAGTTACGCTTAGAACATTTAATGTGTCGTATTGTCCAAATAATGAAATACTTTCTTACCAACAAGATGATCATGCAGAGAGCGGTCTTAGCACCTGATACGCGTCCTTTTGCCGGGCCAACTAAGACAGAATGACCTATACACAAGGGAGAAAAGTGCATAGCTAACTTGATTAATTTTCAAAAGTCTCACTCATCTATATGAGTGTAGAGGTGGATATTATTACGGGTGTTTGTACTCACTCAACTGTGTTGCTCAATTGTAGGCTAATATTGTTACGTTAAAACCATTTTTTTTCGAACTTCTGACATCGAAGTTGGAGCTTTTAGAAATTTTTAGAAAAAAATCAGGCTGATTCAACAATAGATATTTAATTGCCTGACATCAACGATCCGTTGATAAATATCACTACGACTTTTGATGATGGTACATTACTATTTTTGATGATTGTCATCAACGTGTGACATCACTCTAATTTTTAGGAACAGGGCTCAACGTAGCCAATGACTTACAGTGTTTTTAAGTTCATTTTGTCGCATCTGTCGGTCGTAACGGTGATCGAACCGCGGTCACGTGGTTGCACTTACCTTGCCTCTCTGCTGCTGCTTGGTTGCGCGTCTGGTGACGTGGTAGTTTGTGTGGCTCTGACGCGGTTATTTGTTGCTTTTGTGGCGTAGTTGCTTTTTAGCGCATTTTCTCATTTATGGAAAAAATGCACCATTGTGCTCGCCATGTCCGTCCGTCTGTCTGTCCGTCTGTGACTTCACGTTTTCGATGACGAGAAAATGCGTTCTCTGTCACTCTCTGCAGTGAGTACCGAGTTATATTTTTTTCCTAATGTGCTTGTTTGTGCTGCGTGATGTGGTTTTTTGCTTATATATAGCATTTTTGTGTTTTTCTTTGACTTGTTTGTTCTTTTTTTTCTATAGCATCATCATTTTTACTCGTGTTTCGTGCCGTTGTTGTTCGTTTTCTGCTGAGGGTTTTTTTTTGTGTCGTTGTTTGACTGTCTGTGGCATGACTGAACGTAATTTTGTTGCGTGGTTGTTCGTTGCCCGGGGGATTAGATGTTTATTTTATAATGGCATGTAGCATTGAATCGCTGACCGAGCTTCCCCAATTTTTTCAAGTGGAAGTTGAAATGCTGAAGATTATTTATCACTAACAGTTGTCCTTTACAAGGATATTGTTAATTAAGAGACCGTTAGCGCTGGTAATCATTCATCACTGTTAATCTATATCCACTTTCAAATCTGATTGGCTGCGTATTCACTTATTGATGTTGTGTGTATTTGATAAATGCGTTCTCTTCTTGATCAGTGTTAAATTGAACAAGAATATTAACTTAAGTAAATGTGAAATACGATATCAGTTCGAAACATATATATTTTAACTTGGAACGATTCGGTAAATTGAACGTCAGTAAATTGCATTGCACAATTTATGTATTAAGCTTAGTTCAAACTATTTCAATCGATCGTCTAATTTGTAGAGAAATTGCGATTGCAGCTGTACAGTTCTCCGCCTGGAGAGTGAGTGCTCTTACTGTAATTACTTCACTGCTTGCGAGAAACAGATTTTAATTAATTTCATTTATTCTAAGCCTGAATCCTGGTCTTCTTCTGTGCTATATTTCACCTTAGATTTTTCATCAATTCGTAGCAGTCCCAGGCCACGATGGATCGTTGCCTCTGATTATCGCTCATCCGCCCTCATTTGGCGGATTAAATAATGTTTAAATAATAAATAATAATTAAAGCAGGTAAAATATCCGCCCCTCATAATCATTTTACCTGCTGTTCTCCACCCGCTGAACTTAATTTTCACGAAAGATTAAAATTACAACATCGAAAATAAACTAATTGGTCTCTTCAAACGGCGCTGTGCAGTGAAGCGTTCACACCATCTGTATTGCGTCATGTTGAACTTTCGCAATGTTCTAGCCTTCGTGTTCTCTGGCTGCTGTTTATAAGATGAGCGTAACTCCTGATGAAAGGTTTCTAAACATTACAATGTGGAGCGACAAGAGTAATTAATAATGCCAGAGCGTTAAGTTACCGTTACTCTTGACTGAATATTCTTGTTTGTTAATTACGTTGGAATGCTCACTTCGAACGTAACAATTTCAAGTAAATATTTTCAATGTGAAGTAAATATTCGATTTCATTTGAATTAAGTTTTTTGAATATTCCATTTCTAGTGAATATTTTTGTTATTAATCATTTGTATTGAAATCGTTACCTATATTAGCTCTAATGTTCGTGGATAATAATGTGTTATATAACTTATATTAGAGTGCGTATTCTTCTGTTGATATTGATCACTTATCAAACACCTCGTCTTGTGTTTATGGATCAGATCCCATGACTTTACTTGCTATACATTTACACTATTCCAACGATATGTGCGACTAGCTCCACCTCCACGAAAATCCATCACGGTTTTTGCGAGGCATGACACACATTCAAGTTAGATACGATTCTACACATCCCAGGTAATTTTAATCACGAACTATTTTGCAAATTTCTTGTTCTAATTGACTTGTCCTTTTTTCTTGCATATTACGCTTTCATGTTTCCGTACTCTTTCTAAAACATGCAACCACATTATTTTTAAATTATGCAAGTGTTTTCAAAAGTCATCCCTCTAATTGTTACATTTTTCTAGTAGCAAAAAATCTGCGGATTTAGCTAACTATGTTTAATTAACTTTTTGCTCAGAGTTTATGTAACCAGGGTCTTAAATCTTTATCTTATTCTCGATAATAATGCCGGTCATTCAAGTATAAGCTTCAATTTTTTTTTCTGAGAAAAAAACCGAACTTACGATAATTGTGGAAATTGCGATCGCCACGGAACTTTCGAACTTGCTGTCGTGTCGTCTTGGAACTTGCTATCGTCACATTGAACTTACGAACCGCACGATTACAGAACTTACTTCGCAGCTAAAAATTTACTGTCATCACGCAGCTAACGGTCATTTAAATTACTGGGGCCATACTTTCAAAACTCGCTAAGTGAACGTAAGTACTTACGCTCTATTTTCTTGTCTATGATTGGTGGATTTTGCTTGAAAGGCCGTCAATGATTGGCTGATGAACTTACGATCTCTGGGGGATAATATGGGGAGGCGGGGGAGGATACGGGGAGACGGAGGGGGTGCAAGGAGGGTAGGGGAGATGCGGGAAGGCTCGGGGAGGATGCGTGGGTTGCCTCCTGTCCGCAGTGTGGGTCTATATGACTCACTTCCTCATGCTGAGTGCCGTGATCAGTTCCTAAACTAATCGCTGAAGTTGTGCCGCAAATTCTGTTCCAGAATTATTGTAGTCGGTAATTATGCATACACGTTACATTGTTCATATTATTATTTGGTGCTTAAAATCCTTCAAAACTTCCTGTAGGCTGTACATTTTTTGCGGATTGATCTAGTCATAAATTTGTTCATTAATTTTGTGCAACAATTCATTATTTTTGCAGGCTTGAAATTCGTGGTGAGTTTGGTTGTTTACATTCGCCCATTTACATGTGCTATTCCTGCTGTAGCATATTCATTCTATGCTACGTCACTAAAGTTGATCTTTGTTGATCTTTAAAAGTGAAAGCCAGACGACCTAGAGCACTTGACTAATATTTCCATTGAATCAATTAAAACGGACAAAGAATAATTTACTATTACTATTAATTTAATAAATATTTTTTAAATTCACGATCAATAATTTACGCATTAAGTTAGTGTGTGTGTTGCAATCGAATGCTAGCCGCGTTTCGTATGCCAAAGCCAATTTCAAGTACGCTCTTTTAGACGGAATTAATCTTAATTTCCTTAATTCAACATCACAAATTATGCTGTTTTAAAGTTATCGATTTCACTTTTTGGAATATATGGTTAGCGTTTTTTTTAAATCGCTTTAAGTTTATTGATTGACATGTAAAACTAAAAAATATAACTCAGTACTCACTGCAGTGAGTGACAGAGAGCGCATTTTCTCGTCGACGAAAACTTGAGGTCACGGACGGACGGACAGACAGACAGGCAGACAGACGGACGGACGGACATGGCGAGCACAATAGTGCATTTTTCCCATAAATGAGAAAATGCGCTAAAAAGAAACCATTTTTTGCCATTAAGATGCTCAAAAGTTTTACTTAGCTTCAACTTTCACTCTTGATTATACTAGATTGAAATATATTGAGCTCATATGGAGAATTGCTCATGATATTCAATGACATCTGCGCGCTTTTGTTTCACTAGATTCTCATGGTCAGCTGCGTCAAATCTAAAATCATGAATCTATCATGACTCATCAAATCGATCAAACAGTAGCAGCAGCATTGTCACGTGTGGTAACCTCTGTCGTAGAAAAAGGTGATGTTTCAGCAACAAGTTAAATTCTCAACAATACATTAAAACAAACAGCATTAACACATAAAACAGCTGAAACAGGTATAACCTCATCCATGCTTCTCCCTATATACCAGTACTGGCCTGGCCTCTGTTTTGGTCAAGGCCGACTGGCTGGCTGGCTACTCCGCTTCTTTCGCACGCTGCGAAGATTCAAGACTCCTGTCGCTTCCGCTCTTGCCGTTTTAGGATATTGACTGCCGTATTTTTTTCTAATCCCTAAGAAAAATAATGACCGAGCTTCCTCCTTCCTTACTCTCTATTCCTTCGTCCGTGCTTGCTGGACGTTGAGAACATGGCAGAAAATACAAGCTCCTTCTTGTCGATTTACTTTTAGTTTTTTTTAGTCGTGTTATCAAGACTTGGGTCCTGACTGATATTAATAAAATAAAAACAAGGCATTGGTAGTTAAATTTTTTCTTGGAGCTGAAAAAGTAATTCTGCTTAAATCATGACTGACACAATGTTTCTTCCATTACTTACATATTTTCAAGTTAATCGTAAAATTATAGGAAATTTTGCAATATGCGTTGGGTAAAGAGCAGTAGAAATAATAATTTGATATAAATGTGAATGCCAATAATTTATAACGAAGAATAAAGATTCATTATGTACAGGCGACTGTCATTCCAGCGCTTTTAACTATACAATTATTGGCTATCAGTTAGATTGAATTTGTAGGTTTTTGTTGCCCTCAGTAGAGGAACTGTGGGAACATGGAGATCGATTTATCTGTTCACTAGTCATTACGGATTTATTATCTGTTTGTGGTAGACTTTGTGGTCACAAAATCTATCACACAGAAGGGATTTTTCAGCTCATACTTATCTTCCCAGTATCGATTCCATGCTAATATTATTATTATTCGTTTTTTTTACAGACCCTTTAAATATATTGAATAATAATACTTTGCTTCTCACTTTCAGATGATGATACTATACCATGAATTTTGCATTCCATATTCATAAAAATGAAGAGTTTTTATTCATGGTAAAGTTGACTTGCCCAAGTTCCTGCCTTGAGTCACTTCAAAGCCTATATAATCGGCTTCTCATCATCAGTATAAGCTCTTCCATGCCTCAGTGATTTGAATATCCGAGTATGTCATGCATATTACATCATAAGTCCATGAGGAGCTGAAGGATGCCAGACCTACATGTTCACGGCTCGTTCTGGTGATTGTCCACGCAACAGTTCAAGGTATGGCCGATGCAGAAGAGGCTCAGTGGTGGGAGCGCCAACCCGAGTCATCCTCAACCGCAGGCAGATCGTCCAAGTCACCCGACGTAGACAACACCAGTGAGGTCGATAAAAAAGATGTAGATGGCCCTAGACCCAGTGAAAAAATCAGCTACCGCAGTGATGCATCGCCCGGTATGGTAGGTCTTCACCAGGAGGGTGAAGACTCTGCCCATCCCATGAGTGCGTATGGTAGAGGTACAGCACCTGCAGTGGATCCAAGGTCTTATCCTGCTATGATGTATAATCCTTCAATGGTTCCCTCGCATTCTGGTTATCTTCCGCCTTACCATTATGGTGGGCCAAGCTTTAGATCTCCTTATTATCACCCTATGTCAAGTGTAATGCCTCCTCATGGCCAGGCTCACATGCAAGGGCAATTCATGCCTCACAATTCACAACATGGAATGCCGCATCCTCAGGGCCCCATGCCTATTCGAAAAAGTGATTACTTCGGCATGGACGTTGATGAATATGGAATGCCCAGCATAAGAGGCACAGCCGACCATTTATCGAATAAACTCAGCCAAACTGACATGAGCAGAAGCCATCATGCACCTAGTCCACAAATGCCACCAAGTTCATATGGTCCTAGTAACATGAGCCACTCCGGTGGAATGCCCCCGCAGCATGATCCATATTATTCCGAGACGGTTCCTGGAATGCCTCCATCTAACCCCTTTGGTCAAATGTCAATTACTAACCAAAGGCTGCAGCCTTACTCGGATATGTCTATGCCTCTCCCGCATTATGAATCCTACCATGATTCGCATTACGGTCCTAGTCAGTATAATCATTACCAGAGTCCACATTATCCTTCCTATCCTCATCCCCACTTTGGGAGAGAGTATGGCGCTTCCCCTACCCCGAGATTCCCTCCCGGTCCTGACTACTATCCTCCCATTCACAGTTCGTATGTACCCAGACACTCATTTACCGAGTCTGCTTCCCAACAGCCGGCTTATCGTCGACCTCTTCATTTGTTTGACGCTTATAGCCTACAACCTGAAGCACATCAACGGCAACACCTTGAAAATGACGGAGAATCATTGCAAACACGGGACAGGATTGAGAATCGAGATGAAAAGACTTATCGGCAGAGACCAACCTCATTCTTCAACGAAAAAGGCGAGAAGGTTATGCAAAATTCGAAAGAACCTGAGGACGCTGGTGAGATTCGACGTTCATGCGATGATAAACTAAATTTCGTGGATGGCCGAAGAAGAAAACCCGGCAGCAGGAGGAAGTGCAGTGTCCTGAGTGCCGATTCTTTAGAGAATGTTGTTGGAACGCCAGTCTCCCCAATGACTCCATCTACACCGCTCTCCCCAGAGTATAAAGAACTATCGTCCACTTCATCCTCGGCTCTTTTCTCACCAACTCCGCCGCCTTCTGCCGCCCAAGGAGCAATTCCAAAACACTCGCAACCAAAGCATTCTCTTGAAGTTGCTGAAGACCTAAATCTCAAAGTGGCGGCGGTTTTCAGAGACGTCGAACGTGCTAAAGCTGCAAGAAATCTGGAAAGGGGTCAAGAAGAGCGATCAGTTTCTGATGAAAATAGAACATATAGCAATGACAAATCTCTTGCCAATTTGTCAGCATCTTCGTCTTGTGGCAAGTCATCCGAATCTACCGAACATGAAAAATCAGACAGCGATCTTGACGTCACGCACGACTCCAATGAATCTCAGTACGATAATGTGAGGGATTCTTTCCCTCGACTTGCTCCGTTCCCAGCTGACAATTCTCAAAGTTTAAATGAAAAAGATGAAATTTCAACAGCTTTTAGGTGTGATTCTCCTCGTATGGGTGACGTAGGGTTCGTGAGAGCTACTTTGGATACTCCTCAAACGCTGCTTGCATCTACCCGCCTAGTGAAAGCCACGCTTAAGCCTTCCCCCAAACCTACTACATTCTTCATCGCATTGGAGTCAAAGTTTGTGATGCCCGTATTTCCAGACCTTCCAACATCTCAAGCAGGAAAAGAAGGAATTGTAGAATGCGATATAGAGAAAAGCACCCCTGAAACTGATACTGTGACTGCGAGGTCCATGGAAGAGGACAGAGACTTGTCCATTGAACAAGATAGTCTAATGGACGATTTTACCAAAGACTCCCAAGCTAAAACGCCCGATGTCTCATCTTTGAGTCCAGATAATGTATCTATTTCACCGGCAGATTATCAGGAGTCACAGCTTGTCATGAAAAACTTCATTCAGAACTGGGATGACATCAACTCTGAAGAAGTTACTGATGATCTTGATGAATTTTTCCTAGTTCTTGATTGTGATGGAGCTGCTGCGCATTACCCATTTCTTTCAGGTTCTACAACCCCTCGAAGTTCTTGCTCTGAGTCGTATTATGAAGGTCAAGAACTGGATGAGCTCCAGCATCAACTTGACCAATTACCTTACAAGGAAAATCCTGAGGAAAACGAGCATAAGATTGCAGCATTCACGCCTACGCTGACTATGATGGAGGAAGAAGACCAGGAGTTGAAAACGAGCTTCATCTCTACAGTAGACCCTGATATTTCATACCTACCTAGTCCATCTGAGGTCTTGAACCAAAAGACTGCGACTCCGGCACTTGCCATCAGCACTGAGGCTGAGGAACCAGTGTCACCGGAAATACCACATTTTTCAACCCTTGCCTCGGCCATCAAGACGTCCATATCTCGGAACACGACGAATATATTTGGTGAGGCTTTTTCTAAACTTCATCGGTCAGGAGAAGAGCTATCAGTGCCGGCTCTTCTCGGCACAGCCAAGCCAGCGTCTGCCACTCAGCAGCCTCATACGGATTCTGAAACTAAACATGATCCACCAGATAGCAAAGCCCCGCCGCCCCCAGCGGAAGCTTCTGATGATAAATTGAACAAATCCACGTCTTCTGCCGCCAAATCATTGCTGCAGTCTTTTTTAGGTTCAGGTAAGAGCTTCGTGACGTCATCACAAACTCGCGTTGCTCTTGGACATAAAACAGCCGTGAAACATAGCGCAACTTCTGCCAAGTCACCGCGCGTCGATGACCGCAAATTGGACGGAAGTCAAGACCGTAAATTGCCCTCGAAATTGCAACTGCCAACTTTTGAAACGAACGTTAATTTTATTTTCATAAATACTCAACTGGATGCCAAAAAAACTGCGGGCCTGAACGGTGTTATCACAAAATCCGAGGTCACGCCGCACGAGAAATTAAATTATTTACCCAACAGAGAATCGGTCAAGAGAAAACTCTTTGGCGAAAAGAATAACAACTCCACTAATTTCGAGAACATTCAGCTGAAGAAAGAACTCTCGATATGCCTGCCAAATAAAATCAGTAAGATTCCCGTAAAAAGGTCTATCGTTAAATCACTAAGTGACGGATGCCGCACTCAAGGTAACGTTTGCTGTAAAGAGATCCTAATCGATTCCGACAATGAGCAAATGTCTACAGCAAAAACAGAAAATTTGTGTCCCGTCAAAAATATAGATGATGAAAAAGAACGAATATCTTCTGTTACGAAATTAAATGATAGCATTCGTAGTTTGGAACCAACCGAACACTTCAAAGGAAAACAACCACTACGTAAAAATACCTACGCTGTTCCTGGACCAACAAATGAATCAGTTCCCCACGGAAACGCTCATCGTCTATCCAAAGAAAATGTGAGCTGCGACTTACTCGACTACGACAACTCGGCTGCTGAGGTCAAAGAGTCAGAGGTGAAACCATGTTTGAGGGTTAACAACACTCCACACGAAACTGCAAATAACCATTCTCAGATAAATGCTCATGAAAATTGCTTACACAACCCAGAATACCTGATTAACTCAAGTAATGGTGATAATTGCAATCGAGAGGCCTGTAAAGATACGATCACAGAAAAAAAGGTCGAGTCCCAAAACACAACCATGAACTTGAACACTGAAAATGCATCGTTTCAAACTAAACAGAAATCTAAGTCGCACTCGAATATTCCGACCCTGAAGCAGCCGCGAAAACTGACGTCATTGTTATTCTCATCTAATAAATCTGTGTCAAGTAAAACACGGAATTTTCGTTTTTCTCCCGGACCATCTGCTGTAGAAGAGCCGCAGCTGCAGTATGCGTGTGTGTCGCAGCTTCAGAAAGTTCCTCCGTCTGCTGGCAAGGCCGCTGGTGTCCAGAACTCATCTGCAAGCGTGCCAGCAAGGAGGTCCGACTCATGCGCTGGTATCACCCCACCAGAACCCCCAAAATATGAAAATATTGCCCAAGAAAAAACAAGAGAAAGTAGGAAGCCTTCTGGCATTCCTTGTGCTGCCCCAACGCTGATTGCCAGGTCTAAGCAAAACGCCGAATATCAACAAAAATTGTTGTGTGAGAAATCAGAGACTAGTGAATTAGCGAACGAGAGATCCAAGATAGCTCCAGGGCTGAAAACTTCAGCTATACCAATGCCGAAGACAAGTATTCGATCTCAGCCTACGAAACCATTGTGTGCGCAACAGTCGGACGTCAAAAGTGACCGTGATCATCTTAGTCCGGCGTTAAATACTGACGCGTGTGTTGTTCAGTGTATCAAAAAATTAAATTTAGTGACCGAAGATACAAGTTCTTTATTTGCGTGTGTGCCAACGAGTAGAAGACCTTGTCCTCGAGTCGTTATTTTGAGCTGCTCTCTTCCGTCAATGTCGGGACACGATGAAGCCTGGAACGAGAATACATCTTCTTCGATGGACAAGCTTCACCAATGGTCAAATGTTCGAGACGAACTTGTCAGTAAATTATTGCTTTCATTTGCAAAAGAGATGAGCTTTTCTTCTGAAGATCATCACTCTATCAAGACTCGTCATAGTCAAGCAACCATCGCTGAACAATCGACGTTGCCTGGCAAATCTGAGGCCTCAGCACCATCCTCACCTAAGCTTCCCTCGCTCGTCGCGGCACCCCGCCGATCACCTAACGCCGTCATGTTGAATTCTGAGGCTAAAAATCATGTGGCTTCAGGATGTTGTCGTGACTTGGAAAGCGTGGCGGAAGGTCGCCAGTGTTCGGACAGCCTTTCGATGCGTCCTGTTACCGCTGCTTCCTGTGTCACTAAAGTGGGGTCAGCGCACGACCATCGTAGCACAAACGTCTTGCAATTCCCCGTGAACGAAGCGAAAAACTTGAACACTGAGATTAAATTGAACTTGAAAACCATTTCGAATGAAAATCTTGAAATATTCATTGATGGAAACGAAGAATGCACAAACTCATGTGACAAAAAAAGCTCTAGCAGTTGCAGGAACTTGGACAGCGGCAGCGCGGCACCGACGCCTGGCTCAGGCGCAACCGCGTCTGTCAGTTGCAGTTCAAAGCGTGCAGTGAGTGGTGAGTGTGCCGGAGCGGTGCCGTGTGTGTTCCAAGTGGCGCCGGTTGTGTCGTGTTCGATTGCCTCGTGTCAAGTGATCCCAGTGAAGCATTGCACTGAGAAAATAAGTGTAGTTTGTTTAGGTGATGTTCCTTCACTGCAAGAATCGCAGTCTTATTCAGGATTTGTGAACACAAATTTTCAAAATCGACTCAATGAAAGTGAAATCGGAAGTATAAGAGTTCCTACGGATGGTAATGTAAAAGTAGTAAATTCTTGCGTTTCTGTTAATAATAGAAGCGATGATTCCACTCTGGATAGAGTCTCATCAATCGAAAGTGGACGTGTATTCCCCGTGCATAGCAACCGCCACATTGACATCAGTGATGTTGAGATCAGCGATGACAACATCAGTGATTTTAGCGACGAAGAAATTGTTCTCAGTGTTGATGAAGACGACCTTAGCGACTCTAAAGACGAAATTTCGGACCCTCTATTTATTCCCTCTTTGAATTACTCGTACCTGGAGAGTTCACACCTCTCAGAAAGTCGGTCATCTGGCAATGGTTGTTACCGTGTTGAAGACAGTTCGTATGACGCTGATCATGAGAGTTCACATAAATATATTGATTCACCGCAAGAGTCCAGTGTGTTACGTGGTACAGTGAGCCCAACAAACGTACCAGAAAGCCTTGTTCTGAAAGAAGCTCCCAGCGCAGCTAATGTGCTGGATTGGGTATCTCAGGCTCTACATTCCACGTCGGCACAAGGGGTTATGGAAGGAATGCCGTATCTAAAGAGGGAAGAGCTCGATAGGTTAGCTACAATCATTGCTAATAAGCTACTACAAAGCAGTCCAAATAGCCTAAGCGCTTCTGTTACTAGTGCTGATGGTAGTGCTGAAGCAGCGATAGCTGCCAGTATAAATGAACACTCTTCAAAAAATTCTGGAAGCCATTTCGTCTCTGATGTTTCTTCTGGGGCAGAAGAAGGCTCTGTGAAAAGTATTTTTCCCTCTGGTAATTTAGTGAAGGAGGCTACCGAAAGTGAAGTTGATAATCCTAGTTTCATAAAGGAACATTACCCTGGCCGGCTCGATACGTCGCACAAAAATGACGCAGATAATTCTATTTTCACGAATACAAACAATCCAAGTACCTACGCAACACAACTTACTGCTCCACAATTATCAGTCGTCACTGAAGAAAGTTCGGCTCGTATGAGCGAGACATTCAACTTTGGTGGCAATTACATTCTCATGGACAACCTATCGCCCTCCGGCAGTATTGCAAGTTCCGGCGCGTCCGGCACCGACAGCGTTGGAGGGGAGACTTCGTTAACGACCACGGACGGTCCTGCATCTGTCTCCAGTGGTGACAGTGTTTGCGTTTCCAATGGTTATTCTGTCTCCAGCAGTGACAGTGGAGTGTCGGTCAATAGTGTTGAAAACAAAACTCCCACTAACGAGTTCACTCACAAGAGTAAAGCTGGCGTGGAGCTGCAGCCTAAGTTTGATTTCCGGAATATGTTAGATGAAAATCAAATGGAGACATTAAATGATCAATCCAAACTGTCATCGTCAGCAAAAAGCACCACCGACAAAGTCGTCGATGGCGTTGATGGGAGAACTAGTTTGCCTAATGTGAATGGAGGTGCAAATGTTGATGAGGAAGGAAGTAATTTCAATTGTATTAGTGAAAATTTCGATGTAACAGAAGGAGGAAATGATTATCCAGCAAACAATACGGTTCTCCGCCCCCACCCGTACGTGATTGAGGCCGACACGGCCGTGTGCGCGACCCGCTACCAAGCCTCGAGTTGTGACCTGAGTGCCCTGAACCTTCATACCGACGACGCGCTATCCTTGGAAACTCGGTCTAAAGGAAGCTTGTGTGGGCATTTTAGCCCTAGTGTTGTGGTTGAAAACTCCAGCATAGAAGAAAGTATCAGTGCGGTGACCACTGCAGCGATTGAGGGCTGTAATGAGAATTTTTTTATATCTACTTGTGCAAATGAAGTGCCTGTGTATACAGTGACAAATTCCAATAGGTTTGAGTCCAAAAGGAAGAGCGAACGTGCCGTTCCTTGTTTTTCTGTCTGTGGTTGCGAGAATAGCACGAGCATCGTCCGCCTCGAGTCCAACATGCCCATCCTTGTTGCAACTAACAAATCTTTCGAGTGTTGTGACCAAAAGACGAAGAGTGAAAGGAATGATAATCTCACAGGGCCTCGCAATGTTGTGAGCAAAGAGGATCTGTCGCTTTTCATGAATCCTTTTGATGATGTAAGGAGGGATCAAAATACAGGTACGCGTGAAAGTATTGAAAATTCAAATAGTGATAATTCCAAAAGTGATGCCAATTCATATACAGGACAGGCAGCAGTTTGTGAATCCGACCATCACGTTGCACTAGTTGGAGGAAAAATAGGAAAAGAAATTTCTCTTCTTCATCAATCCAAAAGAAACGGACCTCTTTCTTTGACAGAGCTAGCGGCACGAGCTCATAAGAGCCATTTGCTTCAATTTTACGGCCGGGATGGCAAAACTGCCAGTCACGAACGCTCGCACCTCGACTTGGATCATTTCAGCCCAGCGTTAGATATGTCTGATCGTTTACATAAAGAAGAAAATATAGACAGTGGTTTCGAATCCGTGACGAAGCTTTCGTTGTACTCAAATGCCGACAGCCAGTCCTTGTGTGGAGCTAGTCTCCTCGAAAGTGCTACGGACATTAGAGACGCGACGCCACCTTGTGTTCATACTGGCAGCACTAACGGGTTCTATGAGCAACAATCAACAGGAATTAAGCTCCACATTCCGCACCAAGTCGATCATGTTGATGCTTGCCACGGTTTGCCAAGGGCGAGTAGTGGCAGCGATGAATCGATTCTTGCCATCGCTAATAAAGAGACTGCAATTTACTCTAACAACCTTTGGCCTGGGTCAAGAAATACTCGGTCTATGTCTCCAGGCCCGAGAGAAAAATTTATTCCAAGTGAAATTTCGAAATCATGCATGCGTGAAGATTCGTTGCCTGTGGAAAAATTATCCTTGTTAATTTCGAGTATAGGAATCTCTGAGACTGAAAAACATGAAAAATATGACGAAGTTTCAGGAAATGAAAGTAACCCTCAGCTCTCCGGGTGTTTGTCCAAGCACATACCGATTGAACTCGACCTGAAACGAAGCGTGAAGCCTTCGGTAAATGAGCGTGACTCAATAATTTGCCGTTCTACTGAAATTGCGCTAAGAAAGGAGTCATCACCAGGCGAATTAGTCTCTAAAAGTGGGTTTGTAAAAGCCAATAAGGCATCGAATGACCCTTATAAATTCCCTTCTCAAAACACAGCTGAAAAGCGGTTATGCGCTTTCAATTCCAGTTTCAGTGACTCGGTCTCAAATAAAGCGAAGGTCGCTTCTTCCAGCATTACGTCGACCATCAGAATTCTTATGGGTGGAATGGAATTGACCGAAGGAAAGGCAGAAGAAAGTGAAAACGAAATCTCGGGAAAAGTTGTAAATTCCTGTGAGATTGAAGATGCATCATCAACTGGAGAGTCATGCACTCGACGACAAAGGCTTTTTAACTCTGATTACAGCACCGCAAAACCAGTCGCTGTCACGATCGAGGAAAGGAGCACATTCGATGATGCGGAGCAGCCTAATGCTCCCTTTCATGCTGCTGGAAACGATCGCATGTTGAATCACCGGGAAGCGAATGTGTTGCAGCTTATCGACAAATCAACGGATATTGATGATACTTCCATTTCAAACAAAAATATTCAAGACTCGCGCGTGTTTGACCGTGAAGCACACAAAACCAAGCATGAAGAAATTACCGCCATTCATGGGAGTATCTCGCCAACCAGAAAATCGGCAATCATCGACTCATTTCCTACCATGAAAGATTACAACACTTTGCGACAAAAATCCATCTGTGCGAATATTAATTTTGTCTCCATTCTTGAGGGATCGCAAGAAGAACTAGACAAAAGCGATGAAAGCTTCGATGAAACAAACTGGGAATTGGAGAGAGATCGACTCCCTCGGAAAGTGTCGCACGAATTGCACGAAACTGCGAGGAAATTTTCTGATTCGTCCGGAGTGTCTTCGCTATCGGACAGCAGTTACCGTAAGCTGTCCTCGACTTCTAATGCTTATTCACCGAGCGACGACTGGCACTGGTTTCCTGGAAGAAAAACCAGTTTCCTAGCTGATCCCACATCCCGTAAGATATCCACCGTTTCTTCGGGTTGCACTTCTGGCCTAGGTTCTCTTCAAGAAATTCAAGACAATCGTCGGATATCCGTATGCTCGGGGATATCAAGCTTGCACAAGATTCGCGAGGAATCTTCCTCTCATTTTTCAGAGTCTAGCGGTTCCGAAGTTGACTTGAACCTTGCAGCCGACATAGCTAAGTCACCCGACGGTGCTCTGCCGGCCCCTCCGCCTCCTGTGTGGCCAGCCTTCAGCAGCGAAAAGCCTCCTAAACCTCCCAGAAGAAGCACGCTTGGCATCCTTTATGACAGTACAGTTCGTTTCGATGAGCTTCAAGTGCGCAACTGCAACTCTCTGAGAAGAAAACAGCAGCTGAGCAAAAAACGGGACCGCAGAAGAACTCTACATACTTTTAACAATATTTTTGATGAATGGCACCAGCGCTGTGAAGAACCCGATCTTTCTGGGTCTTTGGAAATGGTTAGAAGTCCGGTTCCTAAAGAAACTTCAATCAAAAGTTCCTCAGATGCTGGGTTGATAGACACAAAAAATGACAGGGTTTTATTCGGGTATGGCCTGAATACGTGTCAGGGGTCACAGTCCGTGAGTGGCGTCTACGACAGCAATGAATCCATACACGAAATTGTTACAAGCAACGTAGGAAAAATAAACTTCCCTCCATGCGCTGACTGCCACGATTCAGACTCGGATGATTCCGACTGTACTGGCGAAATTTATTCTGTGGGTTTGGATAACAACAGTCAAAATATTGATAAATACCCATTCAGAAAAAGGTCAGCGCGCACCGCTAATAACAAACGATCGCCACGAATCTGCAATGACGTTATTCGATCACGTATGGGCGAACCTACCGTGGAGCAGTTCGAAAATATAAAACTCCGGGATGCAAGATCATTGCCAAATTTGTCTGATGTTGGTGAGGCTAATGTACTCGATGATCCCGTGGTGCCCAAGCGAAAACCTCGCAACATAAGTAACGTCGGTATCGTCTCAAAATTTAGGGATATACGGCCTTCAGCTTACGTTAACCACAGTGAATTCAATATATGCGAACTGCTCACAAAGGCTGAACCTTTGCAAGGCCTCGTCAAGCACGCGCAGTCAGACGATGCAATTCTCGAGAAAAGCTATGCTGAATATGGCCACACTGAACACGAGAGCGACATGGAAGATCTCGACATGCAGTTTTTTGAGCCAAAAAACAAATTACGAGTTAGCCTCCCGCGACGACAGCCGAGTAAACAATCCAAGAGATCTCAACGCTTTCATCAGTTGAAACGAAAATTCAGCTTCAACTCGATTGACAAGTCGAAAGAATTAAAGGACAGTTTATCCACTTCTCTCCAGAGGTTCAAAAGCGCCAAGAATAAATTTGAAAAGCTCGTTAACAAATCTTTGAAGAAAGAAGCAGCTCCTCCTCCATCTTTGGTTAAAGCCTCCCGTATCTTGTCCGCACCAAAGGACAGCTGTCGCTATGCTTTTGATGATTTATCTCACTCTTCGAGCGGAACATCTCACTACGGTCATAACCTTTCAAACAGCACATCTTTCAACTCCACTTCCACCAGCTCCTCTAAAAATTCTCCTGGTCTGCCTGGAACCTTTGCCGTCACGCGAACCTACAAAAAAGTGTCGGAAGTTTTACACTATGAACCCCGCAACGAAAACGACAGCGAGTCGTCTTATTCTTGGGGAGACGCCGACAGCGACTTCGAATACCACAAAATCGCCCCGGGAACGTACTCTTGGTCGTCCCATGGTCTGGGAGTTTCCGAAGACAAAGATCACAATCATCTGCAGCCTTCTGGGTACGGATCCCTCGACAGGCGTAAAGGACCAGCGCGGTTGCCATCTCAGCCCCCACAAGCAGGGACCCGCAGGACACTGAGTCATCCACTAGCGACTGCAGGGATATTGCCCTCAGGTGAGCGTTGTTTCTATCCCAATAGTTTGTGTCTTATTTCCGACTTTCCAAAAACAATGACTAACAATGACTAAGTCCCCAAAACAAAACAATGACTAAGTCCCCTAACCCGACAAAACCTAGCCTAATCTAACCTATGATAGTGTTAAAACGTCTCACTATCACTACTAGAGACGAAAATCTGGTTAAGAATATCTAGTGACAGTTTGAATTTGCATTCCAGTTAGTAAAGTTCATCAAAATAATCGATCGCGAAAATATATCCATATGCGATCTGATGTCACCGTTGTACCTTGCCCCAGCACGATTCTAACAGATGATTTAAGAGAGCGATAACTGGCATATATTTAACGATATTATTTAACCGAAAAACATTGCTTTCCTTCAAAGTGAAAGTCTCAATTAACATATTTTTTATTTCGGAACCTTTGGGTACTTCAATTGAAACATTTTCACGTGAATTTAAATTTTTAACTAACACAGCAACGTAATTATTCTTGCGTTTTGGTTTGACTCGTTTAATACAACCCTCACGGGTCCCTCGTTGACAGGAAACTTCTCATGCTTTTTATTCTGCGACCAATAATTCAATTATCATTATTGATGATTTCATCACTCTTATTGGCAATAAGAAATTTAAAGACTTTTTATTGTATGTGATTATGACTTTCAGGTGAGAAGTGTTCTTAGGCCTCTTTGCATGCGTTTTTGTTAGTGTTGCTTTATGAAGAACTGTTGAATGAGATGAAGCATCGATGCAAATATTATGCGTCATGAATGACTCGTGAAGTTAAATGAATGAATCGTGGCATGCAGCGGCTCCTTAGCAGTTCATTACACCATTCAGGCAAAGCTGAGCAAACTATATAGGTAACAATGACGCTGGGGTGTGCTCGTGCTCTCTGTAGGGGTATTTGTGTGTTACGAGCTAAAATTTTGTTATTTGACAGTTTGCTTTGAGCTAAAAATGTAAGGCATACCGTGCATACTGCATTGTATTTGTTGCATTCATTGTATTGTTGTTTCATGTATATTGTTGCATTCATACTGGCGCCATTCATTGCATTAGCTTTATTTATTTACTTCCTCACAATATATTTATGCAATTAATATAGATTATTTAATATTTTATTACTTTATCTCCTCATATTCTCAGACAGTATTTTTTTTATATTAGCCACTTCGCAAGCACTTATTATGTATAATTGTTTATAACGAATGTTAGATGTTACGCTTGAACGGTTAAAGGGAGTTTTCACGCTGCAGTTTTCAAAGCTAATAGCAAGGCTTTCCTTCTGTCCGTATATAATGTAATAAATAATATTTTTCTTTTACGTCGTTGTAAAATTACTTTATATAACCTAATGCTCTCAGGCCTGTTAAGAGAAACGTAAATTATAGCAATTCTGCTCAAATGCTTCAAGAATCGGCTTATCATTGCCAACATCCGACGCAGAAAACGTCGAATCGCTACGCTTTTAATGCTCTACAAAAATTATGCAAGGATTTTTCGAGCACTCCTAATGCTGCTTTCGAATCCTTTTATTTTTTCAAGAGGTGCTTGCTTGAGATAAATTAAACATAGCTTGAATATCGCAGATCATATTCATTGTCATTCATTTGAGTAGTTTGACTGGTGCCTGCAAAAGTGATGCATAGTAACTCATGTCTGAACGTTACTGGTCAAAGTGAATGCTCGCTCAAGAAGGAACCTAATTGTCAGTGCCCTAAGGTTACGTTGGTTATTCATAACAGGAAGTGTCTGCTCCAGTTCAGTGGCCTGGCTTCTGGCTGTACGAAATAAAATGAAGTCTGTTGCTATTATATTATGTTCTTTACACGTTGACTCCGAAGTGGTTTCCCACAAATGTTCTCAGTACGGCTTTTCAAGCTAAAAATTTCGTAATGTTATCTCGTTTAAGACTGATATATTGAGTTTGTTAGCTCGCGTATAACTGATATGTTGATTTTGTTAGCTCGTTTAAGACTGATATATTGATTTTGTTAGCTCGTTTAAGACTGATATATTGATTTTGTTAGCTCGCTTTCGACTGATATATTGATTTTGTTAGCTCGCTTTCGACTGATATATTGATTTTGTTAGCTCGTTTAAGACTGATATATTTAGTTTGTTAGCTCGCTTAAGACTGATATATTGATTTTGTTAGCTCGTTTTTAGGCTGCATTGTGTGTGCCAGAAGCACTTGTGTGCTAAATACTCGGCCAAAGATGACAGCGTCGAGACGTGGACCGTAGACACAGCTGCCGCGTGTCTACTTTCTTTAGCTGCGCCACAGGTGTGCGTGTGATGGCTCTATAGTGGTCCGTCCACCTCTACATACGGCCATACTTTCTAATTCATTTATCGTTATTGAGAAATGTCGCTTAAACATCCTATTATGACATTTTATTGGTCATTTCTTCGGTTGTACAATATTTTTATTAACATGTACGGCCGTAAACTTTCGTTCATTTATTGTTATCATCGAGAGATGTCGCTTAAACATCCTATTATGACATTTTATTAGTCATTTCTTCGGTTGTACAATATTTTCATTAACTTTTACGGCCGTAAACTTTCGTTCATTTATCGTTATCGTCGAGAGATGGCGCTTAAACATCCTATTTTGACATTTTATTAATCATTTCTTCGGTTGTACAATATTTTCATTAACGTGTACGGCCGTAAACTTTCGTTCATTTATTGTTATCATCGAGAGATGTCGCTTAAACATCATATTTTGACATTTTATTATTTATTTCTTCGGTTGTACAATATTTTCATTAACGTGTACGGCCGCAAACTTTCCTTTATTTGTCGTATCATCGAGAGATGTCTGTTAAACCTCCTTTTTATTGTTTATTTCTTCGGTTTTACAATAATTTATTTCTCCATACGTCCGTTGATTTTCGTTCATTTATTGTTAACATCGTGAAATTTTTCTTATTATTAACCTCCACCTGCGACATTTAATTTTCTTCTTTGTCATTTATTCGGTTGTGCAATATTTTATATGGTTGTGCAATATGGCCGAGCTTTCATTCATTTTTTCATGCCTCTTAATTACCTCCCGTTGTTGCATTCTGTTCTCTTGCTTTGAATTTGTTTAGTTGTGCAATATCTTTATTTGTATTGTTAGGGACTCAGTACATATGTGATGTGTTCCCTCCTAACGTTACTTGATGCCATCCGCTGTGAGAGCGCGAGTTGCCGCACCGCAGCCATGAATAACACTTGATGTAATTCACTTTCATTACTACTACTTGAACGGATATTTTTACTTCCTCTCACTTTAAAAGACCTGCTGCTCTTCTTCCTCTTCACTGTGCCGCATTCAAGACATCCTTCAAGTTTTTATGGTGTCAATTTGTCACGAGTTCAGTTGAACTGTAAGACAAACTGTTCTTTTTTTAAGACACTTTGTTTAACAGGTTTTCTTGTGATATGCTAAAAATTTTTCCTTATTTTTGCAGTAGAACGAAAGCTAACGATAGTTTTGTACCGACAAATCTGGAAGTCAATTTTTGACATTCTAATCTGCGTGAACGAAGATACATATTATCGTTTAGCAATTCTAAAAACTGCAATGTCACATTCAAAAATGCTTCGGAAACGATGTACAATTTCTTTTTTGCATCCTGCACAAAAAAAAATAGTGACCAGCTGTAGCAGAAATTTTGGTTTGGCTTTAGGTTTAATTTGTAGGATATTTTTCGTGTAAGATTAATTGAGATGTGAATCAACTTCCGTTTCCATATATAAACATGGTTTGAATCGACGCACACATTTTTAGCGCATTTTCTCATTAATGGAAAAAATGCACTATTGTGCTCGCCATGTCCGTCTGTCCGTCCTTCCGTCCGTCCGTGACCTCAAGTTTTCGTCGACGAGAAAATGCGCGCTCTATCACTCACTGCAGTGAGTACTGAGTTGTATTTTTTCTGCTTGCAAGGTTACGTGATAACGGTTTGATGTTTTTAAACGGTCAGCAATGGCTCGGCTATTGCTTGAATTGAAATATTTGATTCAACGTTGACATTCAACTTCCGTGTCTCGTGTCATGTTTCATTGACAAATAGTTCAGTATGTCAGTTGGTTTTAACCATGAAGCCTGGAATACATAACACATTTTAACTGGACCCATTTTTTGTTCTTGAACAACAAAGATTCAGTTAAAAAAAGTACGAAAGTGTTTTACAACTATAACCGTGACTTGTGCATTAGATCCGTCCAAAGTGTTTCATGTTAAAGGATAAATGCTGGCTGTAACTCAAAATTTACAATCAATCTGCATGTTATTTATTGAATTGGTTAAAGCCTGAAGAAGTTTCAAGTCAATCGCCTTACTTAAAAGCTCATGATCCGTGTTGTAATTAAAGTTATTCTCTCGTATATAAATATAAGAGTTATGAATGTGTATAAATGTAAGAGTTATGAACATGAATAAATCTGAGCGTTATGAACATGTATAAATCTGAGCGTTATGAACATGTATAAATCTGAGCGTTATGAACATGTATATAAATCTGAGCGTTATGAACATGTATAAATCTGTGCGTTATTAACATGTATAAATCTGAGCGTTGTGAACATGTATAAATCTGAGCGTTATGAACATGTATAAATTTGAGCGTTATGATCATGCATAAACCTGAGCGTTATGAACATGTATAAATGTGAGCGTTATGAACATGTATAAATCTGAGCGTTATGAACATGTATAAACCTGAGCGTTATGAACATGTATAAATCTGAGCCTTTAAAAAAACGTGTCTCGGCCACCGCTGTGCTATTGAGTTTCTTAGCTGCGGCCGAAGCTTG
>NW_025945646.1:0-863 GCF_000764305.2 Hyalella azteca | reverse complement strand
TTTGTAGCCGTACCTCAAAATTCTCGAACCAGTTTTGAATACGTAATGCAACAACGAGTTGGCAACTTAAATGAAGTCCGAAGGGACGAAATTCTTTGCAATATTTTTATTACGTATTCTGTGTTAAATAAATGACTTTTAAATAGAATAATAAAAGTGGATTTAGGTGTCGATTGTTAAAGTAAGGAAAAAGCTATCACGAAATGAGAGGATTGTAAATACAAAGAATACAGATCATTTGTGATAGTTCGTCGTTTTTTATTCAGTAGAATAAATAATTTTGTATGGACAAAATACTGTTCTGTAGCGGGTGTAGAACATCATGCGACGGTGACGTGAACGATATATATTTTTAATTTTGAGTATAATTTTAGTGCAGCAGATCTGGTTAGGGCTTAAGCAAGGAGGGGATATTCGTGACGTGATATTACTGTGAATTATTTTTCAAATTTACAAAATTTCAACATATTTACTTATAAGACTTGAATACTAAAAAAACCTTTCTTCTAATACATGCTCAAGTTTACCTTGATAAAATTCCGAAATAATGTACGATTTTCAATTATCCAAAAAATATTGTATTATGTGCGAATATGAAACGGTTCTGATGATATGCGGTTTTAGGGACAATGGGTTCCAATGATGCATTTTCTGCGTTACGATAAAGTACGTACCCTTCTTGAACATTTCGCTATTTTTCTATTCATCGCGCGTAATATTTCCCACTAATAAATTCTTGTTTCACGCTGAAAAAACTTAGGAGCAATAATTTGAAAGTTATTTCCTAACATAAAATCTGTGGCACTTGATTTACTTGACAATTGGAATTCTGTTCTGTATTCCAGGCCAGCAGCTTCTGGGAT
>NW_025945645.1:0-2227 GCF_000764305.2 Hyalella azteca | reverse complement strand
TTGTCTTATTTTGCCGAATTACTGTCGCATTAATTAGCATGGCTTCCCCAGGCTGGAAAAAGTATTCCCTCGTTGGTTGGCCGCAGGCTGTTGCTTGTTGACGATGCGTGTGGGAAAAGGAAACAATTCTCTGTTGATTTTCATGAAAAACTAACAATAATAGATGATTTATTAAGGAAAATTAAGTGATATAATTTGTTATTTGAATCCGTGTTCGAAGATTTTAAACAATAGAGAAATGGGATAATGAATGAAATAATCTAACGAAAAACACTTTCTTTGTTGAATAACTCGAGAGAATATTGAACTAGACGGAATTTTTGAGATTTTATGGGCCGAAATTAACTGATAAATTTCTTCTTAAACCATCCTCAATATCAGCAGGTTGGTCAGCTAAAAGTTTGCTGTAAATTGCCACCCCGCATCGACTGTCGTCAGGAGACGGGGCACAAAACTACCAAAGGAAATATTGCCTTCGTGATATTTATTTGTCCGTGCTTTATCCCGATGCCTTCACTTAACATCGCCCGAACCGGAGCAGAAAGTTGCTAACACAATAAACAAGTTCAAAGTTGGTCCTTGCAAAAGTTCTCCAGGATCCATTGGTTTTGAGCCAAAGAAATAACATGCTTGAAACATATGATAACAAATAAATAAAGTATATAATATTTTAGAATCGGTATCAATTCATTTGCGTTCAACTAGGATACATTTTTATTTATGCTGGAACACGATTAGAACTTGCTAAGCTGAGTATGCTCGTTATGCTGCTCAATACAAACTTTTTTCAAAATTTATAGGATGCTCACTTAAAAATTCCCGTACCTTCCCACTAACCCATTTCTTACGCTAGTTACTACCTGTTATTAAAAAAATTAATTTGTTAACTTAGCACAGAATATAAAGCATAAAAATATAACTCAGTACTCACTGCAGTGAGTGACAGAGAGCGCATTTTCTCATCGACGAAAACGTGGTCACGGACAGACGGACGGACGGACGGACAGACTGACAGACGGACGGACGGACATGACGCCTTTTTTCCATGAATGAGAAAATGCGCTAAAAAGTACCGCGATTATGTAAGAATTCAATTTTTGGACGTAAAAAATCTTTTTGTCAACGAAAAATGAACATTCAATTCTGGGACAGAACTTTTGCTGTCCCATTATTCAGAGCGCCACACAGGAGTGCCTTTTAAATAAAAAAAAAATACGTCGCACGATTTATTTCGTAAGACCAACTATTATTTTACCTTCAATGATAAATTGATCTTGGTTTCAATGTTTCACTGCAGCATCACAAAATATACGACAAGATATGTCCAATAGCTACTCAAAAATGTTAGGATTATAATAAATCGTAAATATATTGTCGTATATGTCGTAAATCGCAAATATATTGTGCGTATAGTGGTAGGTTCTGGTGCCAGGTGTTGAAACCAACAATCATTAAAATACTTTATTGCACATCAATCATCAGAAATAATAAATCGGACTTTACTTTATATAGAGTTTCAACAGTTTTTCAAGTTTTCTAAAAACAGACATCAATCATCAATACAGACTTTCTGCATAAACTGGGATACGTAGCACATGTTCACGTGACACACAGGTAATTAACAGTCTTCGTTCAAACAGCTACGTTCCACAACACGTGACGATGTCTTCCTCATCAAGTCCACGTTCTTACTGCTCGTTCCTAATCCGCAATCTCTGTTCTCGATTCAAACTTTCTCTAAACATTCCTACAATACTAATTCTATTCAATTACAAATTTACAATACCTATATATTTAATAGAAGCCTTATATTCCAACAGTAAAATAAAATTTATGGCAAGCTCTCTACAATATATAATTGTACAAGTTTTGGCATCACATTCCAATGATGATAAAATTTTGAGGAAGACAGTCTAAACTTTTCATCATTAAAATTGACAGAATAAGACGAACTTCAGGCCATTCGGCTCATCACCCAAAATCTTTTCAAATTACCGCTTACAAATCAATTAAAGATAATTTTATTACAAATTACACAACTCCGACCAATCAGCAGACTTTTGCTCGTCCCACAAGCAGTGTTTTTGTTTCAGTAACTCGCAAAAATCTCAAAATTGTAGGTATAACAAAAAATAATTTCGATTGCCGTGCATTTCTTTAGACTGTCGTCGCACATTGCACAGCATCGCAATATAGAATTTCTTTATATCCTCGCTGCAGCGCAATA
>NW_025945644.1:0-1400 GCF_000764305.2 Hyalella azteca | reverse complement strand
TTGATCAACTGCACCCGTCAGTAGATAATGCGTGTCCCGCGAGACACATAAGCAACTCCATTGAAAGACGAGTGTGTTGAGACACATAAGCAACTCCATTGAAAGACGAGTGTGTTGATGCGCTCGAGGTCAGAGAAGAATATGACGCTGGGATAAACAGTCTTGCGTAAGAGTCCAGCAAACAATAGACGGCTTTATTGTTGCTCACACATTCAGCACATTGATTTAAAATCTTTTAATTCCCGTGAGAAGATATTTCAGATCAACAGAACAGGATATGAGAAAACAAGTCCTTGTAAAGCGTCTCAACACTTCAGAATAAAAGAAAGAAAAACTACATAGATGTATCCTTAAAAAAATAGACAGAGAGCGCATTTTTCCGTGCGTGAAGTCACGGACGGACGGACATGACGAGCAATATAGCGCCTTTTTTCCATAAATGAGAAAATGCGCTAATAATATAAATAAAATAATAAACGAGGAGTTTCTACACACGAGTACCTTTTGGAAACTCGTGTCTAATCGAATATAATGAATGAATGAAGAAATGCTTTGACTAAAGCATGCAATTCCATCATGCCTGAATTTCGATGTTATTATTAAGATTCGTATGAAAATTCGATTGTAAAAACCGCATAATCACAGTTAAAATAGGAGAATATTATCGAACTGTGATTATATAATATAAACACAGTTCAAACATTAGAATATATTCGAACAAATGGCCTAGGTATTCATAAACGAGCCGAATGTTCTAAAGTAAGTAAACATAGAATCTTCGACTGTTTGATCAACAAACCGAGAGGAATGAACAGTTTCGAATAATTATAAAAAACGCATATCCAAGCTCTGACCGACGTTTTCATACGAGGCCTTTCAATATCATTGCAAAAATGGAAGGATATAGTTACTTAATAACTCATTTACTTATTGTAAACTGAGCAGGAACTTTTAGGACATAGTATGTACTAAATAAAATTCATATCTATCAATGTTGCGGGAAATATAAGATTTCCCACGATGTCAAAGACCGCAAAATTAAAATGGTCAAAATTATTGCATCAAAATCATTAGATATTCGAACTTAGAAATGACCTACGGTTTCATGACGGAAAACAATAGCAAATGGAAGGATAAAATTTTGAACCTTCATCCGAGCATGATGAAGCTTAACAGTTTACAGTGAGAGAAGAAGACAAAATATCCTCTATTTCGGAATTCGAGTTCTGTTCTAAACAGCTGGTTATTCAGATTACAAAGTGAAATACCAAATCTACACACCATGCATATAGTCATGTTTTTTTAAAAACTCACAAAACCGAGCTGAAACTAAAAGCCGAAACTCAGTACACTCACAAAAAAACTGAGCTGAAACTAAAAACTGAAACTCAGTACACTCA
>NW_025945643.1:0-702 GCF_000764305.2 Hyalella azteca | reverse complement strand
GTTGCCGAACATGCTGGAAGAAGTTTCCGTACTGGGCGTCCACTTACTCAGCCGCCTCATTCATCAGTCAGACTTCATACAGAACAGTGCTCACTTGCTCCTCCCGTGTCCATCGATCAATTTAAAATTCTTCGCAACGCTAGCAGCCAAACCGATTTACGAATTTTCGAGTCTTTACATCCATAAACTTAAACCTAAATTGAATAACCAATCCAGCTCTTTTCCTCTTTCGATTCTAGGTCAATAGTTGTTTTTTCTTTCCTTATCATTTTCAAAATTTATTTACTAAAATTGATTTCCGTGTATTTCCAGATGTATTTTACTGGCTGATGATGGGCATAGCATGAAACGTTCTGTTTTATTTATCTAGGACTGGTATTCAATAAAATACTTTATGCAACTTTTTTGGTTTTAGCCTTTATTCTTAAACTGATGTCGGTAAATGTTATATATAATATGAAATTAAAATGGGATTTTCATTATTGAGCGTGTAAATTTGACTCTATAATCGATAAACTTTCATTTAAATTTTAAAATAGGCCTTATTTGGAACATGTTGCTAAATGTGGGTTCACCACCATAGATTATCTCTGACAAATTAATAATTACATTTTTGTAGCTACAAAAATTACGAAATATCAGCATTCCGGCCAGAAATGAATCATCACAACCTTATTGCCGTCGTGGTGAGATTCGTAAAGA
>NW_025945642.1:0-330 GCF_000764305.2 Hyalella azteca | reverse complement strand
ATTTAATTACTAATTAGCGGCCTATTGCCTTGAGGCTCGTCATTATCACAGATAATTGCATTTGTGACGGATTAATATGGATTATTAAGCAAATCTTAAAAATAATTAAACATATTTTCTTTTTTTTATTTTCAGGATTAATATGGATTGTTAAGCAAATCCTATGAATAATTATAAATATACGTATGTTTTTTTTTTCATTTTGTTTAAATAATTATTTCTCGAAAAAATATGAATATTTTTCAAAATAATTGTGTCATTTTGCAGTGACGGGTCGAGTCATTAAGTAATGTAATATATTATAATATAATAACTATTAATGATATATAT
>NW_025945641.1:0-45623 GCF_000764305.2 Hyalella azteca | reverse complement strand
GGGCGTGCCGCGGGGAGATCCTCTTGGGGACGCCTTAGGGGACGTCGGCTGGGACAGGCCAGCAGGTGGTCCCGACCACGACACCCAGCTCAAGGGGTAACCTGCATAGTCAAGGGGTAACCTGCATAGTCAAGGGGTAACCTGCATAGTCATAGGGTAACCCTCATTGTCAAGAAGCAACCAGCATAGTCAAGAGGTAACCTGCATAGTCAAGAGGTAACCTGCGTAGTCAAGAGGTAACCTGCATAGTCAAGAGGTAACATGCATAGTCAAGAGGTAACCTGCGTAGTCAAGAGGTAACTTGTATAATCAAGGGGTAACCTGCATAATTAAGGCGTAACCTACATAATCAAGGGGTAACCTGCATAAGCAAGGGGTAACCTGCATAGTCAAGAGGTAACCTGCATATTCAAGAGGTAACCTGTTTAATAGAAGCAACCTGTATAATCAATCATCAATATTTGTATCACCGTAATCTGTATATCGATCAACAATATTGGCAGTTTTATTATAATGGAATATATTNCTGTACTCACGTGTTCCCACGCTATACTCATAAGTTCTCACGCTGTACTCACGTGTTCCCATGCTCGTAATTTTCCCAATGCGTCCTGGCGAGGCCGCCTCCTGTTCCGGCACCGGCGGCTGAGGCTCTGCCATTCTTGCTGATCAAAAAGGAATTGTGTTAAACAAACAAGATTAGGGCTACGACTCATGGAAAATTTACTATTAACTCTTTCATAAAGAAATCGATTCTAGGGTTTTTCAGGTAACAGTAAACTAACGTTGAAATTTTTATTAACATATTGATTGTACAGTATGTTATGCTATGTTGAGTCAGGCAATGGTAAATTAGGTTTGATAGTTTTCATAAACAACTTTATTCTATGTTGATATAAGCAACGGTGAACTAACTTTGAAATTTTTTATCAATATATTAATTCGATTCAATTCAGGCGACTTTGAACTAACTTTGACAGTTTTGATTAACATATTGATTGCGTGATAATTCACCACGCGTGATGAATGCAGTTCACATGTATTCTTATATACATATACATACATGATTCCCATAGGTATTCCTAGATTTCACGCGTAATAAAAATTATTTGAAACTAATTAAGAAATCAGTAATAATCGAATACCTGTATAGCTATCTAATAAAATAGCTTAGTGGTACTTAGGCAGGTTTCTATAAACTTGGCAATAGTGTATAAAATATTTTTGAAGTATTTTTGCATTCAAGTAGATTGTTTCCTTCCGTATCTGCCAAAAAATTCTCTTAGCTAACATTTTTTTGTAAAATATTATTCATATTTTTGCAGTGATCATAAAATAGGTACCTTACATTACAAGGAAGATTTTTCTGTATTGTTTACTTGAATATTCATTGTATTGTACTTTACACATTGTACGTCATGCATAATTGCACATGCACCTCGTCACGTCAGTGTACGTCTCTTTTTAAGTCCGGTTTAGCCTGCATAGTGAGACGACATCTTTGAACTTGTTGGCGTTGCTGTGACAGCAGCGCGGGGTGTTGTGCACAAGCTGTTATCCGCGCTATTAGATTCATTAGAAGCTGTTAAAGACTGCGCTATCGAACTGATGAAGGCCAGGGGGCGGCACAGCGTCGGAGCGGCGAAGGCCACTTCCACTGCTATTTCCGTGGCTGCAATTCCGCTCAAATATTGTATGTGCATTCATTTGTTGAGCATCTATGGCGTTTGCTAATATTTCATGTGTACTAATGAAGTTATAACGTTCAAGGTTCTGGAATTCTGTCGATGCTAGCGCTGCATTTCTCAACGAACGTTGTAGTTCGTTTCTTTTTAATGCTCGACGAAATATGTTTGAATTCTAGCTGATTGAGTCCAATAGGTTCGTCACGTAATTTTGTAATTTGGCAATTCCACTTTCAACATTTTAATGTTTGTCTTCAATATGAACGTACTAGGTACCATAAATTTTTAGTTTAATCAGATTTTAATATGCGTAAATGACTTTAAGACAAGATTAAAACTNCACTTTGAACATTTTAATGTTTGTCTTCAATATGAACGTACTAGGTACCATAAATTTTTAGTTTAATCAGATTTTAATATGCGTAAATGACTTTAAGACAAGATTAAAACTTTACAATGTTGTTCTCTACGAGGGCAACATGGGGCAGCGCGTCCCCTTTTTTAAACTAAATTTTTTATCAAGTTTTAATTGATACGAGGTGGTTCTTTGTTTTGTTTAAAGGTACAACTAATGAGGAATGTATAATGTGAATTAGACGCCTATAGAGTATTCATTTTTTAATGAAACACCATTTTGTAAAAAGTGTCAAAATGGGCCCATTGCCCCGCCCGTGGGGCAATAGGCCCATGGGCTTGGGGCAAGGCGCCAACTCTTGGTCCCTTTACCACAATTGCATATTTTTCCTTCAAAAATGATAAAGCAACACTTTACAGTTCAAAATTAAAAAATTGTAATAAAAAAATATTACATTCATTTAATTATTAACAACTTAAAAAATCCTATCCTTAACTTGAAAAAATATATATTCATTACTTAAAAAATCTATCACTGTCGTGAAAATAAATATTTCCTGTTCATAAAAAAATATATCCCTGACTTGATAAAATATATCTTTGCCATAAACAATTCATCCTTGACATGAAAAAATTTTTCATGTCTAGAAAAAAATTGAAAAGAAAGATGTCAAGAAAAAATTGAAAACAATTTTCATGTCCTTGATCGGAAAAAACTTCGCTCCAGTTTCGTCCATGATCCAGGTATTACGTGCGTGAAATTTGTGCTTATAATCGTGATTTCAGCCAGCACTATAAAACTCATCAACTTTTGGCTCATTGGTGTTGGCTGAAATCAACTTTTGGCAAGGCATTATTCAGTAACTCGATACGGGGTCATAAATACGCATAACTAAAAACTAGAACCTGCTGCCTTGAGCAGGGAAATAAAAAAATCATACAATATAAAGTGTAATTTGTGATTCAATAAGCTAGGCATAGTTTTGAAAAGCTCATTGAGAAAAATCTAATGATGTAGGACACAAGACTTCACAGAGGGATATTGAGCCCACCATGGGCGTTTTGCACCGTGACACTCATGGGCCCGTTGCCCCACTAGGTTTCATTGCAATTTATATCGTGTCAACACTTTAGTTTAAAAGCTAATAGTCTAAACTTGAACTCAAAATTATCCCCATAAATAATACTTTCAAAATATAATTCACAGTAATTTCAAAAGCTTCATATAGAAATTGTCCATAACCTCAAGCCATCCAATTTCTTGTCAGTTAAATTTTGGAAGATTGAAGTTTCAAGGAGAACATATATAGGCGCCACAAGTTATCAGCGATTTCTCTCTTTTATTTCAATTATATAGCTTTCCGTGTATTCAAGTACCTGTTTTGATATTTTATGATGAAGATCAAGTACGCGAATGCTCATGAATATTTCCTACGATGTAAAAATGTAAATTTTGCAAAGATTTTCAAAGTAAGGCAATACTAATAGTGTACCGAAAAAATGTTCATAGAATGTCAACAATTCATACCTGTTATGGATCGCAATAAAATTATCAAGTAGAAGAAATAGGACAATGGCCATCAAGTTAAATCACATGAACATAAATTCTCATACACAAACAGGTAAACAACCGCCAAATCATTTGAAAAAATGAAAATTATTTGCTCGAAAATTTATTACACAGCAGTAATATCGCGTTCTTTCATTAAGGCCACGTAAAGACTTCTTTTCCGTTACCATTTGCAGCGCGAGCAAAATCTTGTTTATTTTCAGCTGTTCATTATCTGACACAGAGCTGCGGAACATTAATATTTTTTTTAATCCTATGACTTTTGCGTGTTTCATCGCAAATGAGCAATTCTGTTGGAGAAAATACCGCGTGACTACGTCACCTCAGCGGCCCCATTGAGAACCTCGTAAATAGGCGCGTCTGAGCCATGAAATCATTAGCTGGACTTCGGCAGCCTTTCTTTTGATTTGGAGAGGCTTCTCCTATAACGCTCGTAATTGAAAGTAAGCGCAGCGTCGCAGCTTTAAAGAGAACTTCTCACACAAGTTCGCGAAAAGTGGAGCTTGAAAATTACACGCACTAACTTTTATTTTCATCGCTCAAAATATTAGATTTTTAATGTTATGATGTCAAGCCACAAAATTCTGACAATACATTTTATTTTCTGAAATGAGAATTACACTATTTATTGTTGTATATTGTTATAGATTGCTTTGTTGTTGTCAAGAGATTTTTCCCAGTTATATTTAACTGCTAATGCATATTGATCTCATGGATACTCCTTTAAATCACTTGCTTCAAATTTCTTATGCGCTGACGGTCCTTAATTCTGGTTCGAACGCACACGTCAGCATACATTTTCAATTGACATATTTTCTCATGGTTTCGGTTTTTTTCAATCAGCCGGTTCCTTTGCGACACTAAAAAATTAATTACTTACGTTTCTTTCTTTCCATTTTTCTTGTAACTGAATACTGACGCTCGAAGGTTTCGATATCAATTTCAAAATTGTATGGCTGGAGGAAGATTTTTCAAAATTAAAGAAGGATTTTAGTGATTTAACAAAGACATTTCGATTCTCAGATTTCAAGGATTATCTCTCTCGAGTAACGCCTAGTTAATATGCTATTGCTTTACAGGAATAAACTCAATCGAACAAATGCTTTTGTAAAGATTGATGCTGACAATGCTGGAATATAGTTTACTGAAACTCAGAGGCTAGGGAGAGGCTGCATCACGGCGTGAGGCAAGTTTATTGTTTCCAGGTACAGGGTTGGTGATGAACTGACAAGGAGAAAAACGGGTATGACAAAGTCAACATAAGAATGAACTGTTTCTTAGGTGGTTTGATTCAAGAAGTCAGGCGGGATGTTGCTACACTTTAAAGAAATTTACTCGTCCATATTACCTCCAGCATTTGCACCAAGAATGACGATCAAACATAATTGAAATCTAAGTTAAAATACCTTTAGAGGACGAATATTAATTAGCCAACACTTTATCATTGTTGACTCTGAATTTTGCCTAAAATCCTGCATAAATTATTTAGCAGTTGGTCACGATTGAAAACATCAGTATCATTGATACTTTGATGAATACATAAGCAGATTGTTCAACTGCCTTGAAAAGCGCCGGTGTTTTTGAAAATTCGAGTGAACTTTCTGTTTTGGATAGCGAAGATCAACCAAAAATGGGAGGCATTTTATCACAGCGCAAAATTGTACAAGATTCAAGCGTTGCTCAGGATCAACGACAGAGCATTTAGTTGCCTCTCCGGGAGAGTGATCGGATTTAACAAGGAACTGAGCTTCAAGAAATTTAGAGCGATTTAACTTTTCAAGAAGATGAAGTCAACCTGCAAGATGAACATCATTCGAACAATCATGGCCAAAGTATCTCTGACAGCTGCACGCCGCAGGAGCGCTCGTCGCAGATGGCTATAGAGATACATGCAGTAACATCGACGGCTGAGGAACACGGGAGTACCGAGCACAGCTAACACCGAGACCAAGCAGCCGCCGGGGCGGCACAAGAAAAAGTGATCACCTCGAGAGTAAATATTTCTTACCTGTGTTCCGATTAATTCTTCTTAAAGTGTGTCGAAATATTGTTGACCCTCGCACTCCTGACCCTAACCTTGACAAGTGGAACTGCCGGACTCAAGATGATTCATGAAGGATGTATCATGATGGCCCTCTCGCTTTCCACTGCGATAATGGTATGCAAAACGTTTTTCCTTACAACGAAAGCTACGTGGCTGGAGGTGATACTCCACGGAATTGTAGCGATATATTTCGCAATTGATTCCATCTTCTACGTGCTCAAGGCCATTTCCGCTGAAAACGAAGGGGACCCGAACTTGACGACGTACCTGGTGCTTTGGACACTTGTGCTCTGTGCTGTTATGGCGTACTACTTTGATTGTCGTCTAGCTGCATCCAAGATGAGTCCTACAACATAGAAACCAACAGCTGATGAGAGCCAGTGAACGGAATATTTTTATTATTTACTATTAAATAAAATAAATTGAAATATTTTATTCCTTAACCCATGCAGAAAAAATATAATTCCATTGCTCCTCAATAGACAACAAGCGCCGTTTAACTTTAAGAGTATATCTTAACTTCGATAAATAAAGGATCAGAATCGGTATCTGGCGGTGAAAGAAATAAATATTAAAAATAGATCGATTATAGTTATAATAGATAAATATGATAGAGATATTGGTTGGGAGATGTAAGTTAGCGAGTGCTCTGATACGAGCGTTCTGTTCGTCTTCGCAGAGGCGATCGAGGAGCGATCGAGGAGAAGGAAAGCAACAAGTAATGCCATAGCAACACGAGACGCTATGAAATACAGCTAAGGGGGAAAAGTGTCCCCACTTCAAGGAAATAACGCAAAAAATATGACAAATGGAGTTTGACTTCAAAATTTAAATTTTCAATTATAATATCTATAGATTTTTATTTTCGCCCTTGAACAAAATAAATAAAATAACTATTTGTACATTTTTATCTCTTTTTTGAAGCTTCGGATAATAGAGAAGAATTAAATTATTTAGCTTCATACTTAATTGCAGTAACCATATGCAGGCCGTGTTAATCGTTTCTCACATGAACATTTTCGCACATTTTAACAATTTTTTTAGAATCCCGACAAAGAGATGCAGCTGCTGCTCGTCTATTCCTCCCTTTGTCTTGTTGTAGCCGCGCCTCGTGCGTCTCTGATTTTTGTACCGCGATTTTCCTTATAATTTTTTTACGGATCATTTCACAGTTATTTCTCATATTTGTTCTGTTAAATTTGTATTCATTTTGCCATTAATGTTTTTTGTCCTTCGGTTTTTACTAGCATTTTCATTTAGAGAAAAAGTCTGTTCTTCTTGATCATCCGAAGCGCGTCACTTTCATTCTGTTGGTCGTGAAGCACTTTGCGCTTCACTGTTGGTGAATTTTTTGTGAGATAAAAATTTGTGCGTGATATTTGTGAATAGTTGTATTGTGAGATTTAAATTTGTGCTGTAATATCTGTGAACTGAAATTATTTTGTTAGGAATATTTCAAGTTAAGTATTATAGCCATATCTTAAGTTTATTTATTATTTTTGTTTGCAGAATCTTATTGGTTAACTACGAACAATAGGTTCAGTACGAGCCATCCGCTGGGTTTTTGGGTTCATTTTGAGTTTATTTTGTTTTCTTACCAGTGCCTGTGTTACCAATAAATCGTCAGACTACCAAAGTTCATTTCCCTGCACGGATAAAGTTAAATTCGTTTGTCTGGTCGGCGCTGAAGTAAGAGCGGCAGGTATAGCCGTCGCGCTTACAATGTTATTTATCGTTATTTTTTATTTTAGTGTCTGAATATTATATTCAGCCAGCACTCTTTTCGTTACTATATTTCGGGACATTCGGGGGTTCAAAATTATTGAATGAATAAATATTGATTCATATAATGTGGAAGAAGATTATGACCTGTAGATACATAGCAACTTTTTGACGAATACCTGCTAAGCTTAAAAGAAAATTACATCTGAGAAAAAGCTTAGAGACCGAGAAAGTTACTTCCGTTACAAAGTTCTGGGCCCGCTTAATTTCCGCAAACGCGCTGAATTCGCACATGAAAACAGATCGTAATGAATTTTAAATTGAAGTGAATGGGACTGGGTAAAAAGTGAAAATCACAGAGTACGCGATATGTTGTTTTACACTTTCCGTGGTTTGGGTCTTGGCATATTTATTCCAAATTTTGGTCCAGGATCTTAGGAATATTTAAATTTAATCAAATGCGAGCAATGTCTTGAGCATTTGTATCAGAGTGAACATTCCGTTTCTTTTACTGTCTCCTCTTAGTTTGATGAGAATTTAAATCTTTCTATTCAATTTGTAATTCCATTCGCAGTGAAGCTAAAGATTGACATAACGAGTGTCTGTTTTTTTCATACTAAAACAGAATTTCATTTTACGGATTGTTCAGACTGCACAATTTTATTGGTCATCTAGATTTACGGCTATAAAATTTTTTCGAAATTATTCCAATAAATCTGTCATCCTACAGCGAAAATTTATTTTTCGGAAGTGTACAACACGTACTTGAATAATGAGATTATGGAATAAAAATTCAGAGGAATTTTAAATCTCTCGACTAGGCATTTATGAAGAATTCCATTATCTATGTGTCTTTTACTTTAGCGAATCGATGCAGATCGCAAGTTATGCTTATTAAATACGTTCTCAAACCTCGCCCGTTTAGAAATTTGGAAAAACACTTGCTTACTAGATCAGCACATATATTTTTACAACACTTCTCTTTAACTTCACTTCTTGTTGTTTATCTGTCAGTTTGTCTGTCTGTCTGTCTGCTACAAATCTTATAATCGATATTTAACACACTTTCACCTGTTCAATCTATCTGAAATTTGGCACACTTGCGTAAAATTGGAGACAATGCATGAATCAATTGACAGAATAAACTATTTAAGAATTTAAAAAAATTCCAATATAAAAAAAAATAAGAATAATTTTGTCAGCTACAAATCTTATTATCGATATCTGACTCACTTTTACCTGTCCAATCGTTCTGAAATTTTGCACACTTGCGTAAAAATGGAGACAATCCATGAATCAATTGACAGAATAAATAATTTTATAAATTAAAAAAAGTTTTTTCTTATTTAAAAAAATTTAAAAATGCAAATCTGCTGCAAATCTTATAATCCATTTATGACGCAATTTGACCAGTCCAATAGATCTGAAATTTTGCCCAATTGCATAAAGTCAGAGACAATGCATGTATCAGTTGACAGAATAAATAATTTTGATAATTTAAAAAATTTTGATATCTCAAAAAAATTTTGAAAAATAATTCTTTCAATATTTGAAAATAAAATTAGAAATTTATTGTACATGTGTAACATACAAGACACTGGATTATTCTGAAGTGTTGTCTTTAAAAAGTAATTTTTAAAGTCATATTATTATGATTTATGGAAATATATTTCCATAAATATATTTATTATTACATTAACATATTTCCACATAAATTTGCATGATTTATAGAAATACCAGACCAAATAAATATATTATACATTTACGAAGAATAGTTACTTTATCAAAAATTTGTGCGTTCGTGGGTGTGTCTGAAAAATGGCACTGTAAATACAAAGGTTTTATATATGAAAATAAATATTGAAATCATCGTTAAAAGGCCAAATCTGGCCTGTTGCCGATTGTAGACGTCACAGAGTTCTTACAGCTTACTGGGAGTTCGATTCTTAAACTTAATGATCAGATTTTGCTGCTTTCAAGCACCCTACCACCTCGCGATTTGACCAGAACTGTCACAGGAAGCTGGAATCGAACCCACAACTCACTGCTCTAATCCTGGTACTCTGAACTGGGCCAACCTGTCCCGTTGTATTACATAAGCCTAAAATTCTATTTGCCATGGTTGTGCCATGAGATGGAAAAAGATGCTGAATTTATAATTGAAACTAAAGCCAAAATACAATTTAATGTGACTTATTTTTAGGCAAACTAAAAATTCAAAATTCAAACGCGACTTGAAAAGAGACTCAAAATTCAAACGCGACTCAATGATTGTTTTTTTTATTGACTGTAATTCAGGTTTTAAAGGATGAATAAAAAACGATTTAATTTAATTATTTCATTCAAGTTGTTGCTTTCAAGGTGGAATACCAACTATATTTTTAATTATTGATAATTGGCATATTTTGTTAAACAAATGCGATACGGCAACAACTTGCGACATTCTATCAAAATTTTGAGTTTATCAATAAGTGCGCAGCTCAACATATTTCGATTCAAGTCCTGCGTTAATAACAAAACTGATGCGATTGCCGAGACGAAGAGATGTCCCTGCAAGACGCCAGTGTTTTTATGACAGCAGGCACTGCGCATGGCGACGACATTTGTTCAAACTTAAATACTGTTTAAGAAGACATTAAACATTTGTTCTGTTTAAGAAGAAATTCCAGAACGGAGATGCCTGCGTGACCAACAAATTTGTCCCTCGGGCCTGATTCAGCTTTAGTTTGATCGCTTTAACTTTACCTCCATTGTTAATTATTTGAATTCATTTATAATAAGTGATGCTCCAAATAAGTCGTCCTATTACTTCTGACAACATAAAAGTTTGGAACTTAAATATAAATAATATAATTAAATCGAATTTGATTGAGAAGGCTAGCCTTTTCGAAGAGCTGTTCGGTTTGAAAGTTGTTTTTTTACTTCAAATCGGGTCTTGAATGCTAGGTCTAGTTAATTTGCTGCCAGCAAATAAGTTTCGATTTTCAGAATTTGAAATTCATTTGGTAGAAAATGTTTTTGAATTAGATGAAAAAGTAATAATTTAAGTCTTAGTTGAAAATTCCATGAAAATATAACTAAACTTGATTACTATCTTCATGCTTCCCCATTTAGTCTTTGTCTTCCTGCAGGTTATATGTTTTAGTTCGACGCAGAAACATAAGCGGTCATTAATCTTGCATTCATGAGCTAATAAGTCAGAACATGAATATTGCGCAGCTCTATATAGCCATTCTGTGAGTCAGTAATGGGTTTCTTTTGTCAAGAAATAAGAAGCAACTGATTATGAATTCGGAAGCACACCTGCTTTGGATCGCTGCACGATGGTACAAAATTGTCGTTCCGTCTCTTTAAGCACTCATGTGCTTAAAGAAACCTTCCGTCGTTCCGTCTCTTACTTCATGTTTACACCATAATTCATTGCAATTTGTAACTCAACAAAGAACATAGCATATTTCTGAATTGAAATGTTTCGTCCTCTGCTCAATTCGTAAGGAACCTGCTGTCCCTCTGCAATAAAATAGCCACTGCTCATAGACTTCGAAAATTGTACACTAAATTTGGGGTCTCAAATTTTTAAGTCTTAAGTCTTTACTTAAGTATCTGCTTGAATTGATAATAAGAGACGATAATAAGCGAGGTTTACTTTGTTTTGATCACTCAACTGTAATTCCTAGCGCGCTCACTTCAGGCAGGATTGAGACAACGGGCAAGTTTCGTTCCCGCCTCCCTCCGTCTCCAAACCGGCAGACGCTAACGTCGTTGTCGTGTATCTCATTTGCTAGACTCTTCCATAGCCTGGAACGGTACCGTCTATCGATACGCGCCTTGTTATTAAATTTTGCGCAGGACTCGGAAAATGGCCCATCAAAATTTTGTAGCATTATTCTATAGGATGTCGAAAGCCCATCAAAAGCTGACGGTTTAAAGTGACTTGAGTGCTTCAGAGACAAGGCAAGCGTAGCGAGGACGTCGTGTTACCGTATGTCTCGTGAGATAACTTCAACAAAGGGGTAAGTTGTCCGAACTAAATCAGAAAATTTGTCATATTTTATAATTAAAAATATCCACTCGCTATTGTTGCTGTTTTATCAGAGTAAAAAGGCTAAAAATTTCCATTTTTCGGTCAATTGAGCGGGGATTATTGAACATAAGTTCAACATAGTGGGGTCTAGCAAGATTAGGGTCAACAGAGTGGGGCCAAGCCAATATAGGGTCAAAGGAAGGGGGTTTAGCAGGGGTAATGTCAATAGAGGGGTCTAGTAAAAGAAGGGTCTAGCAAAGGTTACGTCTACAAAGCGGTTTCTGGCAAGGGTTAAACCTACAGAGTGGGGCCAATCATGGATAGGGTCTACAGAGTAAGGTCCAGCAAGGGTAGGGCTTACAGAATGGAGTTTAGCAGGGCTAGGATCAACAAAGTAGGATCTAGCAAGTTTGGGGTATACAGAGTGGGGGTCTAGCAAGAGTAGGGTCTACTGAATGGGGTCATATTTAAACCGCAAGCCACCTGCCATGCAATCCACCCAGCAGAGACCTTTAACTACATTGAACGGTCCCTTCGCCCCCCCCCGCCCGTCCTTATTTAGCACACTGGGGGTTTTCGCGCTTCAATTAAATTTTGCCGATTCATATTGCTGATTTTTGAGGCCAAAGTTTCTTTGTAGCGCTCATTGAAGTTCCTCAAAATTCAAATAAATAAAGAAAAGTTAAAGTTGCAGCAATATATCGAAACGCTTTCATCCTTTATCAACACTCCTTTTTCTCTTTCTTTTAAAATATTAATGATTTCTATCGATAATTGGTACTTATGTTTCTTTTCAAGCTACGTTACCCAGTTATCAGTATATTGGTTCACTATTCCCTACCTTGTCTCACTTTCTTAATTACCCTCAATTCATCCCGCCACACAAAGTTTCACCTGGAATCACTTCACCCCAAAGTCCGTTTTAAAATCTCCCCTCGGTTGAATGCTATCTAGTCTGTTTAATAGCGAGCTTCCCTCATTACTTGATCGCTTGTATTTACTAAACATATCTTCTAGTAGCTGCGAGTTTCACGCAACGTATTCAAACAATAATTAGCCAGCATAAGTTGCAACAACTCATATCATATTTGTAAATTGTGTTTCAATGGTGAGCTTAATATAAGGAAGCGGAATTATTAAGTCATTTTTTCACTGGTCTCATATCATTTTTTTCAAGTAGACTCGAATGGAGAGTAAATATTGCAATTAGGTTCAGCTTTATTAAGTTCCTAAGTGAGAGGGAAACAAGTCACACAATACGAGCAGTAACAGCACTCTCGCCCTCACTTCGAATGACTAGCGCACTCGCTCGCCGTAGCACAGCATCTTGGGAACAAATTCAATATAAATTCGAACAAAAAAATCTGCACCAACAGTCAACTTTAACAAAAATACACTAAGTGAGTATCTAAAACACTTACAATATCTGTATAAATATCATCCTGGAACTCTTATGACCTAACAACATGCATATACAATCATCATAGGAGGGATTAATTAAACACTTCCATTCTTTTAAATCTAAACAGTATTGATGAAATCGAATATCATCGAATTTTTACACGCGTACAATCATGAGCAAAAGTAACTAAATTAGAAAGCTGCACCACATTGAATGCCTCTTCATGTTCTTAAATAATAACAATTACTGGGCCACAGATAAACTTTTATTTGAATAGAAACACACAACTGGCATCAACACCAAGATGAGAACACTAGAGCTAAGACAGACATGGTATTATTGCAAGATTCAAACCATTCACTCACCCTTTTTGGTTCCCGATCTATATTCAATTTGTTTTATTAATAAAATTATCTGACTACTTCTAATATAAAGTTGGAGTGAAACCAATTTATTTAAATTTATCTTCAGCGAGAACAGATTTTTAACTGACCACTGTGTAAATGAAGTAATAAGATCTTTATTCAGCATAAATGCATTAATTTTCTCTCCTTATCGCCAGGCAATAAAAAAATAACCGCAATAACTTATTCGCCGCCACGCATGTTTCTCCCTCAAACCAAACAAAAAATATCGATTCTTCATTCCCTCGATGTAACTTCTATGATTAAAAAATTTTTCGTGTAAATCAACTTGAGTAAAACATTCTAAATACCTGCATGTTTTGGTTAAGTTTGACTGAAAACCACGCATTTCACAATGACTTTATTCATTATCCGGAAGCTCGAAAACAAGAAACAAAACGACACTAAAATTTATTAATAAATTTGGATTTAATTTATTCGTGTCCAAACAAAATCATTATATTTTGCTTAATTCATTCCTAATCAAGATCACAAAATTTAATTAATCAAAATTTGTTCAGATCAAAGAGCTGGTAATAATTAACAATGTATTCACATTTTTCATTCTAAGATATCAATTTGCAGAGAATATCACCAGACAACAACAGAGTGGATCAATCAGAAGCCTCTAGCCGGTGAAATTATTCCATACCTTCTTGTATGAGGTGACTAGGCGTAAACATGCTTTTCTAGTGCAACCTAGTACGAAGCTTATTTTCTAGAACAAACACTACCTATAAACTTACACTAGTTAAACAACAACAACAACTGGTGGAGGTGTTCGTGTATAACCCAATTGTTGCTGTCCAACGATCGAGATTTTTTTTCGATTACCCATTTTTACAGTTCACCTTATCGTAAATTTGATGTTTGTGATGAATCTCGAGGACACTGCACCGAATTGAGCATTCAGGAATACGCACAGATGAGCAAGGGCAAATGAGTAACGAGCGTCTTTAGTTCGCAAAGATATCAATGTTTTACAGTGAATCAAAAACTACCTTATATTTTTTGTTTAAATGTTTACAATAATTGTAGCCTTAATAATCAATTGGCGTCTTTTTCAAGAAACGCGAGAAAAATTTGCAGAAAAATTAGGACTTTAATGTGCATAATTCCTTAATTGGTCTTCCCAGCATTAGCTATAATTGCCAGTCGATACGATGTGTCGACCTTTTTGGCATAATTTCCCCACATGCAAAATTGCTTCTTAGCGTCTCATAATTTTCCTTTGAGTTAACAATGGAATCTTGTTTAATGTATTAATTCTTCAACACTGTAGCTGTTCGGTGGAAAAACTTTCTAGAGCGGGTGAGGCTGATATTCTAAGAGCATTTATCTACCGAAGACAAACATCTAAGAAAGACGAGTTTCATTAAATCGCTAAACAAAATAAACATTTAGACCAAGATAAGTCAACAACGTTCCACAAGCCACATAACACATTTTATTTGTACAATTATTTACATAAGCCTTCAATAAAAAGAGAAAACATTTAAAGCAGTTAAATTTAATTTCGAAAATATAGGTGATAATTTGTGGAGTATATTAATTTTATTCGTTTTGTTCCCATTTAATCAAATTTCCTATAGATGACCACGAAACTCGAAATGTTGCAATAATGATTGATGCTAAAAGAACGAATTATATGCGAATAAGTAACGATTCGCACCAATTTTGGTATCAGATAAATTATATTAACAATTTATCGCACGATATTTATTTTGAAACTATAAACTTCTTCGTCTGTAGAGCGATACATGCTTAACACATCGCCTTGAGATAGCATGTTGATATTCAACGAAGTATATTCTCTGTTTTCACACTCACGCTGCTTGGCTCTCATCAGTTTTAGAAGGATAACATAACACTACTTAACGCTATGAAACACTGGTGCTCTCAAGTCTCCTAATGAGTACTGATATGATTGTATTCTGTCAGCCACAGGACTCAGGCCTACAGGCTGTGGCATAGAAGTCTACGTGGAAACTAAGATCAGAATAAAACAGTTCTTTAATCGAATACTCTAATAACTTATGATCACTAATTTGGATCCGAAATCTCTCCTTGATTCTAACGAGCTGCATAAATTGAAAATGAAGATAGTATCAGTGTGAATATCATGTTTAGTGACGATGTATTGTACAATGAATTTAATGTAAAATGTACAATGTCCAACCGATTCAACATTTTTTATTTGACTAATTCTCGTTTGTGCGTGAATCCGACGAATATCTTCTGCCTTCCCTTTCTACATAATATACGCAAAAGGATAACAAGACTGTCACGTTCAATCAAACAATCGAATCACAATTATGAAACTTCTCACAGCGCACAAAGCTACAAAAATAATATGCTCGAGTACAGAAGACACTAAGATATATTAAGGCGCTATCTCAAAGATCATCAATATTATGGATTTATTGCACGAAAATGAAATGTTTCATAACGATACGAGTCTATAAATGCCTTCTCTGTGCACTGTTAGAAAAATTAACGTTAACGGTATTACCGGCGTTTCAGTGGCCGGTTGTCACGTGAAAAGAAACACCTTGTCGCCGTTTTTATTTTAATTTAACGCTAGAAATCCGAAAAACATCTGATAAAAACGGCAAAACAGTTTATTTTCACGGGGCGACCGGCCACTAGAACGCCAGTGGGACCGTTTTTCACCGTTTTTCAAACAGTGTGTAAATAGTTAAGTTATTTTGAGAAATTGGTTTTGCAGCCGTTGGAAACTGCTCGTTGCAAGGCTATGTTAATAAATATCGATCGAGAATCCATTAGGCAGCCGCAATAACTGATTAGTCTTAATTTTCGGTTTATGTGAAGGATAATCAAGATATTCCATATTATTTATGTTTGGCTGATGCCCGTTAAATTGCTCGCAAAGTTTGTCCTGTCGTGTCCATTGATGAGCCATAACAAATCCATCGAATTCTTCCAGAAAAATGCGTCAGTGAAATTTTACTGGTCGTAATGGAAGTTTCCCATCTGCTGTTGCCGGAAGGGATTTCTGTCAGAGACGTTGCCATTGACGCCCCCCGACGCTCCTGCGCCATCGGCAGGTTGCATCTCGTAGCTCTCGTACGTACCGTAATTTTCCGGTTTCTGGTTGTCCGCAGCAAGACGGGCGAATTCCATGTGATTTTTTACGTCTCCAGCAACTTGCTGCCCGTCTTGCATCGTGTACGTCTGCATGCTACCTCCAGGTGGTGCGCCCGTGTTGACTTTGATTTGCTGGTCTTCTTCGAAAGGCTTGTAGTGATGAACGTTCTTTAACGTGAAGATGAGCGGGCAGTAGAGCAAGTTAGAGACTGCAATTATCATGTTTAGGCCGACAAATCCAATGCTACTGACAATAGAACCGGCGATCATCGGTCCAAAAGCATAGGCCATTGAATATGAAATATCGGCAATGGCGTAGATCGACCCGTAGACGCTAACGTAACGCGTGTCCACTAAATGCCCGAGGAGCGGAAGCAAAGCAGTGTCGATCAGTGCAATACCGAAGCAGATTGAGCAAATTGGAAGCATTACCATCCAGTAGTTGGTAGAGAACGGGAGGAAAATGCAACTGATTCCTTCCATTGCTAAACCAATGGTCGCAACCAGCCACTGGTAACTCGGATGGCTTTTGGCTAGTTTTACTGTGACGACCACACCCGCCACATGAGGAAAGAATGACGGTAACCAAATCATTCCCATTTGCCAGTTTTCTACAGTCATTGTATCCATCATCCAAACGCTGATTGTTGGCTCTAAGAACGCAAGAGAAACATTAGCCATCACCAGAGCACCAGCACAGCAAAGAATGTACGGGTCCATGAAGAGTCGCCAAATTGGAGTTCCCACTTGGTGCTCTACTCCTCTCTCTTTTCTTTGGTCTTTTATAGGCTGCATCACGATTCTCAGCATGACGGCATCAAAAAGGGAAACGAATGCCAGAATGATGAATGGTACCTGCTTACCAGCAAATTGGTACAGAGTGCCTCCAAACGGCGGCGCCACGAGACAACCAAATGAAATAAAGGCCAGTGCAATTCCAAGAGCTTTCGTTCTTTCTGCTTCTTCGGTGTAAGTGTCGGCTATCATGGCCAACCCCGAAGTGTCGGCAAATGCAGACCCGACGCCTTGAAGGCCCCTTGCGAAGAATAGCAAACCGTAAGATTGCCCTACTGCAAAAATTGCAGTCGAAAGAAACATAACAATTAGGCCAAATGTTAGAGGTTTGTCGTAACCAACTCTGTCGATAATCATTCCCGAGAAAGGATTAATCATCAACTGCACGAGTGCTTTGGAAGCGAACAGTAAGCCGATTCCTGCCTCTTCTCCTTCGTAAACGACCACCTGATGGATCATTCGATATCTCACCTGCGTATCGTTTACCAGGTAATTTCCTGAAGAATTTGTATAGTTTCGAGCATTGTAGAAATTATACTTTTGTTTGTCGCCACCTTCTAAGTGAGTGGTCCACGCTCCAAGTTTCCTCAGGTAGTCAGGTATGATAGGTACAATGACCATGTAAAGCATGTTGTCTAGCAGCAGCGCTATGCTTACGATCACCAGGACCACTTTTCTCTGCACCCTCTGCTCGCTCAAGAAGTTGTACAGCCATTCCCAACATTCTTGTAGGGATAAGCCAAGGCCCGGCAGCACAAGGTTTCGAATGGAATCGGGAACTTTTGGCATATTGAATATTTTTTTTAACAGAGTTTTTGAACGCCCTAAAAAATGATCCTATTCGGTGGAAAGTTTATCGAGAAGTTGCGTAGAAGAATGAAGACTTGTTAAAATTTTATCAAGAAATCATTTCATGTACAAAATTGTGAGATGACCTCATTTCCAAAAGCTCGCTGCCTCTTTTACATCAATTTTTGCCAGCTAATCGATTATTCCTATATTGTTGTCGCGTCGATATTCGATGAGCACGTATCAGTTTCGAATTCGAAGCTAACTTGATCTGAACTTGTTTTGCGTGAGGACACCAATCAATACTTGGCAAATTGGAGATGGTGATGATGACCAGGGATGGTGATGGCAGGAAGATCGACTTCGAACCCCCGGCACCACTTGGAACCTTCAAAAAATAATAAAAAACATTAGATGGTTCCACGAAATTGAGAAATTTATAATTATTGAACTTATTTCATGAGTTATAGCTGGATATGACTGAATATAAGAATATTTAATTCCAGCAGGTAATAATTTAAAAAATCTACGTAAAATACTGAAAAAAATCATTTTTCATGTTGAAATGCCCCCATAGAGAGCGTTTCATCATTAAAATCCATTTGCAATTTGTTTTATGTGGTGCCAGGGGTCCTGCACAGAGCGGATGAGACACGGACAACTTATGCATGGAATTTTGACTAAATTTACCTCTGAATAAATACCTCAATAAAAATTATTGGCCTTAATATTTGTGATTAAACTCTCTTCAGAAGAGAATCTTAAACCATAAAAATTATTTGTGATGTTTGGTTTATTTTATTTAACCAGTTTGGTCTATGATTTTTTTAACGCTCCTAGAGTTGCTTCTTTGTTTTCCTCTTAATTACCAGCTCTCCGCTTCAGCTGAAAACTTAAGTCTGAGTGAATGTCACTTCCCGGCGCAGAACATTGCCCTATCGACAAGCCACGAGACTTATCATTACTATCTAATAGCTTAAAAATATTTCTACCATTCTAGGCCTTGTTTCATTTTCCTTTCTGCAAAAAATTCTAGCCATTATATATTTCTATAATTGTTCTGATGTTAATAAGAAAATCACTATAGTGCAGACATTTCATATTTTGTCGTACATCGAAATAGATTTCACATGCAGCTATTATCTTCGTGTCGCGTGGATTTAAGTAAATATATGGCAAGTTATTTTCCTGAGCCATTTGGTACTTGTCACATTTCTTTCTTGTGCATGTTAGCTCATGCACGATTAAAGGTTATTTTCAATCAGAATATATAGTGTCCGGATACGACCAAGAACAAGTCTCTTTACTCACCGTGTTTACTGCGAACTGCGTGCGTGAAGAGTAGTCGGGAGATATCACGTCCGGTAGGCTGAATTATAGCGCAATACCTGCACATGAAAAAATACTATCTCAAAATCGTTCACGAAAAATAATGAAGCATTTCCAGTATAATAATGATTATTATTATTGGTCGATATCAGAGAGGGAATGCGGAGGCACCCACGTCTCAAAAATAGATTAGAATTTAAAACATTTCTCGCATGACATTCTTTGTGAGACAGTGTTGTTTGTAGTAGCTGTAATAGTCAGACAATAATTGCTAGCGTTCGAAAGATTTATTGCCTTCATAATCATATTCAACACAATTTTGCTTAACATATTAGTTTATGATTCGCAACGTCGAATGCATGGTCGAATCACAGCTATGCTTGCTTCCGAACATGCAGTATCTGCAATAAATTCTTCATTGTATCTAACAATACATTGAGGTGACCTTTCTAAAGCCGAGTGCAGGGAATATAATGAAAGGAAATGAAAGTTCGACAATCAAGCTAGACCGAGGTTAACTTTTTTCTAAATTTCAAGGGGAGACTGCATGGTCGGAGTTTGACTTTTAAACTGCACTAAGGACACTGCATTCAAAGTGGCTTCTCTATTTTTTTGCGACTTTCAATACCGAGCGCAGAAGCAACGCTTCCCATTCCATTCAATTTTAAAACTCCCTCGAATGTCATATGCATTCAAATGTCTGTATTCCGAAGACCCCGAATGTTCGTGTTGAGGAAATAATTTGCAAGGGAAACTGTCAGACAAATTGTTTTTATTAATTGCTGTAAATAAACGCACGATAAAATGTATATATTTCCATGCTAAAAAATATAAATGTATAATAAATTAATAATCGTCAACTCAACGTTTGAATTTTTTTCTGTGAGCGAAAAGAACATTTTTCGAGGGCAAAAAGCAAACATTTCCCCATTTCAAACATTTTCCGACAATTTTGAGAGCAAACTTCACATACAACTCTGACAACAAAAAGGTGCTTATACGTCAAAAGCATTCTCCATTGTACTCATTCAACCTCATGATGCATGCACATGACTTGTTCCTTCAGAAAATTTCAAGGACTAAGGGACTTGCACTCCTAAGAATTTCATGCAGTAATTTACATCCCACAAAGACAGTGTAGTGAACTAAAACAATTCCGATACGGAATCATTTCTTGGTAAAAATTGAGTTATAACTTGGATTCAACTTATACTCATTGCGAACTTTTACAACATTTAAGTCAATAAATAAAAAAGTTTGTTCCTCCGATATACAAAACACCTTTTCTGATTTAAATGTGAAATTCGGGTTGTAAAAAAGCTATATGACTTCATTATGACCGCGTGAGCAGCGCCCATTACAACGAAGTGGACGGACCTGTTCCCTATTGCCCGACCGTGGAGTCATTATCAATGAAGTTCTTACTAAAGAGCACAGCCTTGCACGAACTTTTACTGTCTACGCAGTGCACACGAACTATAGCGCCGTAATGCACAGTTATGAACACAACGTACTGCAGCCAAGCAAGTGCACACGAACGAGCGCCGTAATGCACGACCACGTACACGTCGTACAGCCATGTACACGTCGTACAGCCATGTACACGTCGTACAGTCTTTAGCTCGCGTCGCACAGACATACGAACAAATGACACACCTGGATCGATGCCGGCCTGGGGAGCCGCTCCGAGGGGCGCGCGGGAGGGTGTGGCTCGCCCTCGCAACCCCTCGTGTAGCGACCGCTGCCTTCAATCCCCTCCTTCATCTATTGAACCCCTCTGCCTTCACTCCCCTCCTTCATCTATTGAACCCCTCTGCCTTCACTTCCATTTATGCATCTCGATTCAACATCAATTTTCAAGCGCATATCATCACATTGCTCATAGGCCAGTCAAAACAGACTTTGGGATTTGCATGAGATTAAGGAAAAAATATGTTTTTTTACTTTGTTATTCAACATGAATATTTTTGGTGCGAATTCTTATATTTTCAGCAATTCTTTGTGTCGCTGTTTATCAAGATCTGTTAGTTGTTAATTGTTCAATAATGGTCCGTTCATAATGGCAATGAGACAAGAAATGAAGCCATGACTTTTTTTCGGACGTTGTTGGACACTGTAAGATCGGACGCTGTATAGATCGGACACTGTATAGATCGGACACTGTATAGATCGCTGGCTCCTAATGTCAAGAATACTGCCGCTTCATATCGATTTGATTTTATCGGCGATCGACTTGTCTCTTGCTTTGCTCTAGAACCTATGAAGCTTCTGGCTGTTGCTTTGCTTTACAACCCTACAGAGCTTTGGTTTGTTCGTGCATTCATTAGGTACAAGCACCTTAGCTAGTAATGCAATGCACTGTAGGTAGTTGACATAAACCTGAAGCTGGTGGAGTGTAGAAAACGATTTATTGTTTTAATTTAAAGGCCAAATTTCTGGGGGTAATGAAATAAATTTCTGCACAAACATGTTCCGATCGAAGGCGCTGTTTTATTCGTTGCGTCTACAGCGAATTAATAACTTGTAATTAATATAAAATAATTCATAATAAAAACATAAGTAACCGTTTAGAGAAGAATAAATTTTCTTTATATATGAGTTTGAAAGTAATTTTCGTCCGGCGAGAGATCCGCATCTTCAAATTGCAACATCAATTCATTATATTTCTGCTTCAAGATCAAAAATTGAAATTGGAAAAGGAATTTTAAATTTATTGTCTATTTCGATTTGGACACACGCAAAAATTATTACAGGAACATCATCGTCAATTCAGATCATAAATATCGGATTTATATTCTGATATTGAGGAATATAACATGAACGTTGCTCTATAATAAATAATTGTTTTTATAAATATTCAGAACATATATGCGTAAGATGTTAAAATTTGTATGGAATAAATTCAATCCCCAAACAGGAAAATTTTCAATTATATAAAAGAATTACATAAAAATATTAAATTCCATCTAAAACTCCCGTCTTAAATGTGAGCTAAAATTTAATTATTTTCTTACAGATCTGCACTGCCGGAGTAGATATTCCTGTAAGCCTAAAACTCTTTTTAGCGCATTTTCTCATTTATGGAAAAATGCACAATTGTGCTCGCCATGTCTGTCTGTCCGTCCGTCTGTCTGTCCGTCCGTTTGTCTGTCCGTCCGTCTCTCTGTCCGTCCGTCTGTCTGTCCATCCGTGATTTCGCGTTTTTGTCGACGAGAAAACGTGCGCTCTGCCACTCACTACAGTGAGTACTGAGTTATATTTTATGAGTTTGAAATTTCATCTTGAGTCTCCCCTTGGTCTAGCAAAAATCCGAGCCTTATTTACTCTATAATCTGCACTCTGCTTTGATTTAATGCTACCTGTAATTCGATAGATTAATTATGACATGTACTGCAACCGATGATTGTAACTGTCTGGATTGTTGGATTCATGGTGGATTTAATTTTTAATAATATATAGTATGTATGCTACACTATGCTATACTATACTATACTTTTAGAGATTTCCAATAATTTTGGCCATTGTAGCGGCTAATGTAGCGCGCTACATTTTACTGTAGCGATAGCGGTAGCGCCCGTTACAATCTAGTGAGTGTAGCCGTAGCGGTAGCGCCCGCTACATTTAGAGTATGTAGCGGTAGCGGTAGCGCCGCTACATTTCCAAGTAGCGCTGCCTAGCTCTGTCAATATGCTATGTTAACCTTGACATCGGAGACCAATTACACAAATTTAGATTGATAACAGAACACTAAGCGACAATAATAAAAATAATATATAAATAATATAAACATAATTAATCAATTTGATATTAAATTTTTCATTCGATATTATACTTCAATTTATTCATTAAACCTCACATACTTTGGTGGCGAATATAGATGAGCAAGCATCATTAGACACGTTCGCGTCATGTTATTTCAAACGCGTTAAATGATGAAATGACGCAAGGCAGGCGTTAGGAGCTGCGAACTACGAATTATCTTATGAAAGTCAATTACCGTAATGAAAAATTTTCTCATCGCTTTGAGATATTGTATGGAATATTTTCGTGATACTAAGTGGATGAAGCGTTTATTCGAAATCGAGACTTTTGACATCATCAAAGAAATACTTAAGCAGAATGGCCGAATTTGTAAACGATGCTATACCTGTCTCTTATACACATCTAGATGTGTATAAGAGACAGCCTCTGCCTTCACTTCCATTTATGCATCTCGATTCAACATCAATTTTCAAGCGCATATCATCACATTGCTCATAGGCCAGTCAAAACAGACTTTGGGATTTGCATGAGATTAAGGAAAAAATATGTTTTTTTACTTTGTTATTCAACATGAATATTTTTGGTGCGAATTCTTATATTTTCAGCAATTCTTTGTGTCGCTGTTTATCAAGATCTGTTAGTTGTTAATTGTTCAATAATGGTCCGTTCATAATGGCAATGAGACAAGAAATGAAGCCATGATTTTTTCGGACGTTGTTGGACACTGTAAGATCGGACGCTGTATAGATCGGACACTGTATAGATCGGACACTGTATAGATCGCAGGCTCCTAATGTCAAGAATACTGCCGCTTCATATCGATTTGATTTTATCGGCGATCGACTTGTCTCTTGCTTTGCTCTAGAACCTATGAAGCTTCTGTCTCTTGCTTTGCTTTACAACCCTACAGAGCTTTGGTTTGTTCGTGCATTCATTAGGTACAAGCACCTTAGCTAGTAATGCAATGCACTGTAGGTAGTTGACATAAACCTGAAGCTGGTGGAGTGTAGAAAACGATTTATTGTTTTAATTTAAAGGCCAAATTTCTGGGGGTAATGAAATAAATTTCTGCACAAACATGTTCCGATCGAAGGCGCTGTTTTATTCGTTGCGTCTACAGCGAATTAATAACTTGTAATTAATATAAAATAATTCATAATAAAAACATAAGTAACCGTTTAGAGAAGAATAAATTTTCTTTATATATGAGTTTGAAAGTAATTTTCGTCCGGCGAGAGATCCGCATCTTCAAATTGCAACATCAATTCATTATATTTCTGCTTCAAGATCAAAAATTGAAATTGGAAAAGGAATTTTAAATTTATTGTCTATTTCGATTTGGACACACGCAAAAATTATTACAGGAACATCATCGTCAATTCAGATCATAAATATCGGATTTATATTCTGATATTGAGGAATATAACATGAACGTTGCTCTATAATAAATAATTGTTTTTATAAATATTCAGAACATATATGCGTAAGATGTTAAAATTTGTATGGAATAAATTCAATCCCCAAACAGGAAAATTTTCAATTATATAAAAGAATTACATAAAAATATTAAATTCCATCTAAAACTCCCGTCTTAAATGTGAGCTAAAATTTAATTATTTTCTTACAGATCTGCACTGCCGGAGTAGATATTCCTGTAAGCCTAAAACTCTTTTTAGCGCATTTTCTCATTTATGGAAAAATGCACAATTGTGCTCGCCATGTCTGTCTGTCCGTCCGTCTGTCTGTCCGTCCGTTTGTCTGTCCGTCCGTCTCTCTGTCCGTCCGTCTGTCTGTCCATCCGTGATTTCGCGTTTTTGTCGACGAGAAAACGTGCGCTCTGCCACTCACTACAGTGAGTACTGAGTTATATTTTATGAGTTTGAAATTTCATCTTGAGTCTCCCCTTGGTCTAGCAAAAATCCGAGCCTTATTTACTCTATAATCTGCACTCTGCTTTGATTTAATGCTACCTGTAATTCGATAGATTAATTATGACATGTACTGCAACCGATGATTGTAACTGTCTGGATTGTTGGATTCATGGTGGATTTAATTTTTAATAATATATAGTATGTATGCTACACTATGCTATACTATACTATACTATACTATACTATACTATACTATACTATACTATACTATACTATACTATACTATACTATACTATACTATCAATTCCTCTTAACTACCCAACACCATGGATATTTCTAACCCCACGTCTCAGCTTCACCGAGTTGGCCGGCGCTTGTATGGCGCGTCTCCGGAATACATCAGCTCATTACTCAGCACCACATCAGCTCATTACTCAGCTCCACATCAGCTCATTACTCTGCACCACATCAGCTCATTACTCAGCGTCACATCAGCTCACAACGTAATAATTCGTTCAGGTCATCTAGTGCAGTATTGGTATGCACGTCTGTCAGTATTGTGTGCTTTGACACAAATGCATATGCATACTCTTTTGTATTCTCACAACTATAATGTAATTTGCTTACGTTGTATAATTTCTAAAATTCTAAGACCAAAATGAAAGCATGAGCCAGTCCAATATGCCAGTTTAGACCAGTTCAATGTGAAAAATCATACCAGTTCAATATGACCGCTCATACAGTTCCATAATGCAAGATCATATCAGTTCAATATGACCGCTCATATCGTTCCCAAATCCAAGCTCATACCAGTCCAATATGCAAGCTCAAACTAGTTGCATACGCACCGCACAAACTCTTCCTTGAGGCTCAAGAGACCCTTACTTTCCCTTACTTATTCCTGACTTTGTTCATACGTCTGCACAAATAATCACCACTATTAACACGTCTTTGTCATCAAATGAGACATCGTGCAGTTTTTTTATGCCTCTATGGTAAACTTTCAAGAATGGCCGCTGTATTTTTCTCCTGTTATTTATAAATTTCCTCATAAAACAATAAAAAGTCCACTGCATGATATATTTTAAATCATCAGCCAACAAAATATTCCCCTTCTATCATAAACAAAAATTTTAAACTTTCAGAGTTCGAACAACTTTTTCTCATTTGTTTCTTTTCTAGCATCTCTTTTTAAAGTGGGTTGATCTGGATCTGCAGCCGCTCGCTCTCAATCAGAGCACAATCAGTTCCTGCAATCAACGAAGGCCATCAATTGCGATCGTCGACAATCGTGAGTGATTGTTCAATGCTACAAAGAAAGTCCTACGAAAGACAATTCTTCAGTCTTGTGGACTCTTGCTCACTTCCCGGCAATTTCCTTGTTTACGATTGACGCTCGAAACCAGCCACAAATTAGCTGACTTTTTGCCCGCCATAACACACGGGGCCGAAGAATGAAGAATGTGTTCAGTATCACCTACTGCTGCAAACATCAGGCATTGACTGCTGCCACGTTCATCCTAAAATTTTTATTAAATAAAATTTTAGACCTGCGATCCAATTAACTTACTTTTCGTCGGCACAAACACGCTCAGTCGATGAGTTTGCATGACCGTCAAGCGGTCTCATCGATTAGTCGATTGGATGTTCGGAGTCTTTTTACTCTAAGGAGCTCCATGTTATCTTCCTATGACTCTGATTATCATGCCTTAGATCAATTAAGACGCTGACAAGACAAATATAACGACTTACCTAATTCTAAATCCAGTCAATGACCAAGAATAATCTCTTATCACTAATTGGCAATGTTAAATTTCATTGCAATTACTTCTTTCATGCCTAAATCAAGGTCAAGATCCATTGATCGTATATTTTAATTTTGACGTTAATTCAAATAATCATTGCACGTTTTTGCTTCAGCATAGCATAAATTAATTAAATCAGATACGCTAAAATTCGCATAATATAGAATGCATTAAATCATTTGACTGAAACATGGCACTGCTCTAAAGCCATTGATTATAATACTTGATTCCTGCAGTCTCACAGTCTTCGTGCTCCCGAAGATAGTAAAGTCTCGTAAGCTCTATCATGACCGTAAGCAAGCTCAGTGCTGACGCGATGTACTTCCTCTTTTCTTCGATCCCTTGACCAGCCTCGTGACCATAAACCTCGGTAAATGTAGCCGTGCTGCTCTCCTCTACTACATCGCCCTCATCTCCATGTGATCCCTCGCCTCCATGTGATCCCTCACCTCCTTGGGATCTCTCACCTCCATGTGATCCCTCACCTCCATGTGATCCCTCACCTCCATGTGATCCCTCGCCTCCTTGTGATCCCTCACCTTCATGTAATCCCTCAATCCCTCTTTGGCTTCACATTCACTGTAACGCATTCAACTTGGTTGAAATTCCCAGCGACATTCTACAATTTGCGCAACAAAACTATCCTGAAATCTGTCCAACGAATACTTAAATGTATCGCTAAAAGATCAATAATGTAAATTTATTAAGAATTCATCATTTGGGTTCTGAATGAATACATCTTTCAATTATGTACAATGAGTAAACATTTCCAATGAGTGGTTATGTTCAGTCATTGCGGATTCAACACTGAAAGTCAGCGCGGAGTCATTGCCAACACAAGAAGCCTGATGCTTTCTGATAGCGTCGCTTTGTGAACACAAAACCAAGCAAGTTAAAGGGGACCATCCCAATCTCAGCGAGCCTCTTCTACTGCCTCTACACCCACCATACCTGCGCCTCATCAACATTCCTCTTCACCCACTACACCTCTCTCTGCACCCACCACACCTTTCTCTGTACCCGCCACACCTCTCTCTGCACCCACCAAACCTCTCTCTGCACCTGCCACACCTCTCTCTCTCCCNCTCTGTACCCGCCACACCTCTCTCTGCACCTGCCACACCTCTCTCTTCCCCCGCCACACCTCTCTCTGCCCCTGCCACATCTTCCTCTTCACCCACCGTACCCTCCTCTTTACACACCAAACCTTCCTCTTCACTAACCAACTAGGATCACCCACCACAACTTCCACTTCACCCACCATGCCTTCCTTTCATCCAGGTACTGCACCTTTCTTTTGATCCACCATCTTTTTCTCATCACTTCCCACACCTTCGTATTTCCCCACTACAGCTTCCTGTTCATTTCCCACATCTTTTTCATAGACCGACAAATATTTTTCTTCACCCACCACACATTTCCTCGTCCACAAACATACCTTCTTTCTCACCTATCAAAACTTTGTCTAAACTCTCCATTTACAGTATTTCTATCTCCATTTCAAGCCTCACTTACGTTGATGTGAAAGATAACCAACAAGAAATGCAGTGGCCCCGCAAAAGTTTGTTTAACAGTACTGTTCATTACAGTATGAAGTGTAAAATTTTTCAGATGAAATTTAAATGTATAGGAAGTGATTTAACTGACGTCCTGAGCTGCTAGACAATATTAAGAGTCGCTCGCACAAAGCCAAAAATACTTTCAATACTTAGGAATCAGAAAACTTGTGTCTCATTGAAATACCCACATCTTAGAATGTAATAACATCAAAATATCATTAAACATATTTGTTAATAAAATCGAACTCATAGGTCTAAGTATTTTATATCTCACTGGATAGTTTTAGGCGCAAAACGCTCTTTTTAGCGCATTTTCTCATTTATGGAAAAAATGCACTATTTTGCTCGCCATGTCCGTCTGTCTGTCTGTCTGTCCGTCCGTCTGTCCGTCTGTCCGTCCGTCCGTGACCTGTCTCTTATACACATCTAGATGTGTATAAGAGACAGCGTTCAACCTCAACTGTGTAATAACTGTACTATAATGTTAAATAGTTGTGTGTAATAACTATATAACTGATTCAACGATAACGACCACTTAAATTTACATATTTAAAGATATGTTAAAAAATATAGAAATTGTCATTCTGAAATCGAGATTTGTCGTCCGCGCTGTCCGTTCATTTACTCAGGTGCCCAAATATTAATAAATACACAACATCGTTAATAAATATTTTTATTATTATAATTTTCAATCGTATTCTTTGCGTTAATTGCATTTATAAAAACCGATCAATAATGGCTTGTAACGAAAGATTCAAGCGAAAATACCCTTGTATCTTGTATCTGCTTGTTTTAGTAGAAAATTATAGCTAATATACTGACTGTGAAAATCAAATCAATTTTGGCTTAAGATCACTCAGGAGGCACGGAATCAAATTGAAATACTCAATATAGAGCAGCATGTGGGGCGGAGCTCAAAAGTTTCATTCAATCTGACATTAAACTTCATACTTTTAATTGATATAAATAATATAAACATAATTAATTAATTTTATATTAAATTTTTCATTTGATAGTACACTTCAATTTATTCATTAAACCTCAAATACTTTGGTGGCGAATATAGATGAGCAAGCATCATTAGACACGTTCGCGTCATGTTATTTCAAACGCGTTAAATGATGAAATGACGCAAGGCAGGCGTTAGGAGCTGCGAACTACGAGATTATCTTATAAAAGTCAATTACCGTAATGAAAAATTTTCTCATCACTTTGAGATATTGTATGGAATATTTTCGTGATACTAAGTGGAAGAAGCATTTATTCGAAATCGAGACTTTTGACATCATCAAAGAAATACTTAAGCAGAATGGCCGAATTTTTAAACGATGCTATACCTATCAATACAAACCAGTAGTTTCGAGTTGAACTTATATGGTACACACAAATTAGTTATGGTGACAAATTTTTAAATGATAATTATTTTCCCCTCATATCAAAGAATTACGTTGAGCCGAGGAACTCAATTTAAATCGCCTGGCTGATGAGAGATTGCAATCAGAATAAAAAATTTTTTAGGAGTTATAATCCAGGCTACCATTTGCTAATCGATATTCATAGAGAGATGAGATGGTAAGCGATGTATGCTGCTTCACAAGGAAGTATGCTTTGATTTCAGTTTCATCTTATACAAAGCTCATGAGCACAAACATTTCTTGTATTTCGGCGTGAAATGTCTTTCCGGTTTCAAGTTTGATAAATTCTACGGTGTTTGTACCTGAGATTTAAGTAACTGTTTTTTGAACTTCTCTGGGTTAAATCCACAGTCTAATTGGTCACGACAATTTTGCGACTTCAATTTAAAATCTAAACACATTTAAAGTCGTGTAAAGGTATTTACCTCCGAATTCGCTTGCGATAATGAAGCAATTCACTGCAACATAACTGGTTTTCATGCTACGAAACCCTCGACTTGCTGGAAATCGTCTGTAAGCCTTCTTACTTTCCAGTATTTTGAATGTGTCACCCAGCAATTTGATCCCAAATTAATGTAGGTGAATCGGTTTATTTCACGAATTGATCACTCAAATATAAGCGTTAATTACTTCCATGCTAAAACCGATACATACTGAGAAGGCCCACATTTACATAGAGTATTTCTTATCAATTATATTTTTATTTATGGAAAATAATAGTGACCTCTAGATGTTTAAGACTAATTTAATGAATATATCGGCTCACGAAATCTTACCGATATATATCACGACTAAAACAATATTATTTGCAGTAAATTGAATATTATTACAAATATTTTTTTTTCTATCAAATCTAAAACCAAACACACTTCGCTTGAACCAAAAAATATTTATGAACATAATATTATATTTTTCCTATCAATACGCTATGTTAACCTTGACATCGGAGACCAATTACACAAATTTCTATTGATAACAGAACACTAAGCGACAATAATAAAAATAATATATACTGTATTAACAATATAGTTAATAATAATAATTCTTATCTCACCTGGAAGTGCGGGATGACAACGAGATGCTGCAGCGCTGAGCTCTAGCAGCGGAGCGACTCACACACGGAGCGAGCACTGCAATTGTGGTGGCGATCTCCGGCTATGAGGACGGTTAAGACCGGACACGATGACTGCACGCTCCACATATGCACGTTAGCAGACAATGACGTTCACGGCCTCATACTTGCCGTTTGTGTTCACTATGTGGAGGAGCATATCAATGTGAATTTCTACAGACTGGAAGATCTCTAGTTACGATGGAAATTTAATCGTTCGGTTACGAAGGTAGGAGAGAAGCCTGTGACCGACAGGAGCGGTTGGGTGCGGCGCACGGCAGACGCCCGAGCAGGTGCTGTGTTAGGGCGGTGGTCCGAAACTCGCACTGAGTTGCTCGCTCTCTCTCGCCGACTGTGGGTATCTGAGGTAACTCTAAGGCACCGCCTTCAGCGCTCTTTACCTCTCTTTTTTACTCCCTCAACCCTCTCTCTATTTCTCTCAATGGGTCTTGCTGCTTGGTCTAAGAAGAGCGCTCATTTGTGCTCATCCCTGATGTTGAAAATACGTCTTGAGAAGCTTGCCATCACAGCATCAACTATTTCACCTTTGATAATTAGCTGACTTAGCTCTCTGGTCTGGCAGCGCTGCCCAGGGTTTGACGTGTCGGAGCGAGCCGATCAATGATTGGCTGACCTACAATGACGTCAGCCAAACTTTGCTTTGGATTGGTGCTTATACTTGGCACTTTGTTATAAAATTCACGTCGTGTCAGGGCAAGAAGAGCATACGTGACTACCTCGTTTAGAGACCTAAACGAGGACGTCAGACATTGCGAAAAAGTTCAATTCGATATTCATTCCGAGGTCATTCTCGATATTTTTTGATAAACCTCAATCTCAAATGTACAGAAATATCTTCCAGCCGAAAGTTCTCCTACTCTCAGAATTTCTATGCTCGTAGCCATGAATTCGTCATAAGCAACATGAATTTGTTTGACGGTGTTATGTAACTCTTGTGATGGTACACGTATTATTAGTCGATAATTCACTGCAGCACAGACGAGGCAAACTAAGTTCATTTCTTATGTCCAGCTGTTGATTTTTATCACAACTATTTTGCAGTAATAAAGAAAATATAATCAATAAACTGACTGATAATCGATAAACTAAACAAGGCTTCATAAGTGTGAATGCTGTCCTAAACGCAAAGGCATAAAAATCCATGCATGCAATGAATGCCTATTGAGAAGAATCTTCAAAATTCTGCATGCAGAATAACTTCTTTATGCATTATGATAGCAGTTCGATAACCAAAACTTCCAGCAGCAGAGTCATTATATATTAGCTCGTTGAAAGCATGATTATTTTCTAATTTATTGACATAAAAGAACACCGGCTCATGCAGTTCATCACAGCTACCGTTCCAGCGGTGACTGCGACAAAGCCGCATGCAATCATTTCGACCAAAATTTGTAATAAGAAATACCAACAGACATTCTTCAGAGAAGAAAAATACCGTACAATTATCATGCTTAACGTCTTAGAAATTTGAAACAAAAAAATTTGAAATTTGAAAAAATATTCAGACTAGGTGAGCAACAATAAAACAGATTATTTATTTAGTTCTCGATTCAGTTCAGTGAGCACCGAAAACAAATTACTATTTTACGGTAATAATGTTAGAAAATTCTAATCTACATTAAGCAGAGTCTCATCAGTAATTTGATTACTTTAAAAAATAGAATTTCTGTGCCGGTAACAGATTGTGGTCTGCCAATAATCACAAGAATTGCCTCAACGAGGCCGCGACACGACAGGAGGCTTCACTGCCGCCCTCAGTGGCCGACAAATGTTCACAGGACGCCAAAAATTCCACGCATCCGCATCAGAAGCCGTAAAAATATACTTAAAATAATATGCGTTCAAAAATTACCTATTAAAGACAACACTTCTAAAGAATCCAGTATCTCTGATGCTACAAATGTACAATAATTTCTAATTTTTATTTTCAAATATTCAAAAAAGTAATGTTCAAATTTTTTTAATATATAAAAATTTTCAAAATTTTCAAATATATTTATTCTGCCAACGGAATCATACATTGTGATTGTCTCTGACTTTATGCAAGTTTGCAAAATTTCAGATCGATTGGATAGGTAGAAATGTGTTAAATATGGATTATAAGATTTGTAGCAGACAAAATTATTTTAAATTTTTCTTAATATTGAAGAAAAAAATTAATTATCACAGCAATTATCAATTATTAATTAATTATCAATTAATTATCAATGCCTGAACCAATTCTGTCAATTGGTTCAGGCATTGTCTCCAACTTTACGCAAGTGTACAAAATTTCATATCGATTGGACAGGTAGAAGTGCGTCAAATATCGATAAGAGTTTTAGAAGTCAAAATTATATTAAATTTTCCTTAATATTGAATTTATTTTAATTTAAAAATTATTTATTCTGTCAATTAATTCATGCATTGTCTCCAACTTTACGCAAGTGTGCAAATTTTCAGATCGATTGGACAGGTGGAAGTGGGTTAAATATCGATTATAACATTTGTAGCAGACAATTATTTCAAAATGTTTCTTAATATTGAAAAAATTTTACTCATAAATTTATTAATTCTGTCAATTTATTCATGCATTGTCTCCAATTTTACGCAACCTTGCAAAATTTCAGATCGATTGGACAGGTAGAAGTATGTTATATGTCGATTATAAGACTTGTAGCAGACAAGATTATTTTAAAATTTTTCTTAATATTGAAAAAAATTAATTTTTAGAAGAATTTATTCTGTCAATTGATTCATGCATTGTCTCCAACTTTAAGCAAGTGTGCAAAATTTCCGATCGATTGGAGAGGTAGAAGTGTGTTAAATATAGATTATGAGATTTGTAGCAGACAAACAAACAAACAAGAAGTGAATTTAAAGAGAAGTGTTGTAATACCGGCAAATGTGCATATAACTGTCTATACGCGTACGAACAATGACCAGAGAATTCATTATAGTCTAATTTGCAGGGAATCAAAATTCTTCAGATGACGTTGGCAGATCAGCAGGCATATGGAAAAACACTTTTTCAAAATTTGCGCTACTCTGGAGTAATTGGACCAACAACTGCTACTTAGAGTATTTCAAACATGCATCCGTCATCTCAAAATTACCGATGAATTCAACTCACTTGGTTATACCTTAATACAAAGTCAAGCTGCGGACTATACGAAAAAAATGGACTCTGCAAAAAAGCGAGAGTTCTCCAAGAAGCCGATGTAGTCTGTAAATTTTGCTTCAAAGAAGTTTGTAGACTTCATCATTTGGACTACATTGAAGTTATTNTATACGAAAAAAATGGACTCTGCAAAAAAGCGAGAGTTCTCCAAGAAGCCGATGTAGTCTGTAAATTTTGCTTCAAAGAAGTTTGTAGACTTCATCATTTGGACTACATTGAAGTTATTTGACAATAACGACGACATTGAGACCGTCTCACCTGCCACCTACAGTCTGGAGTACACGGGAACCCCTTGAGATAAGCTCACAAGACCGTCGCTTGCACTGTGCTATAGGAAGCCACAAGTTTCGTTATTATGCAGCGGCGCCCAATATTAACCGACATACGATTGCTGGCCGATTCCAGCAAACTGTTTTGAAACTACCGAAATTATCTGAACTTTGAGATAGTTTTCGGAGTCATTTTCCGTTTAAAATTTCCTTGTTGTGTCCTATTTATATGTATTATGTACCTATGTCCACCAAAATTTCATTCTTCAATGCTTTTAACGAAAATGAATGTTGATACATTCGAAGCGTCGTTAAATATATTATAAACCCTTGCTGAGACCTACCTTTTGATCTGCTATCGTCATCTGAATAATTTTGATCCCTGCAAATTGGAATATAATGCATTCTCTGGTCATTATTCGTACGCGCTCCAACAAGAAAATTCTGCCATCTAATGCTAATAACTGTCCATGTATATAACCGTTTATGTACATAACTGTCTACGTACATAATTGTTTCTGTTCATAACTGTCTATGTACATAACTGTCTTCGTACATACTGTAACTGTCTATGTACATAACTGTCTTTGTACATAACTGTCTTTGTATATAACTGTCTATGTGCATAACTGTCTATGTACAAAACTGTCTATGTACGTTACTGTCTCTTTACGCTACTTAACTCGTGTACGGTAGTAATGATACAATTTATTGGGATATAGATTTCATATATCTAAATTTCTGGTCCCAAATATAAATGTTACCGTTCGTTTATAGGTACTTATTTGAGTAGTCCATCGAGCAATTTGTTAAAATCTATCTGAAAGGCAAAATTATTAACATCGTTTCGATGGCTCTTGAATTAAATTTAATTTCTTTTTAAATATAATTCCTACCTTGAACTTTTAAAACGGTTTACTGCAATATTTTTAAATTCTCATTGATACCTTTCCATAATTTTAACAATCCTGTAATAATTGAATCTGCTTACATAAATCCGAGGAATAAAAGTAATTGAAGAAAATTTATGAGCAATATTTACGTAAACTACGCAAATAATTTAACTCCGACTTTCTCCTGTGAGTAAAACCCTGAATGTAGAAATAAAATTTTATTCAAACGCAGGATATCCATGTGTTTTTAAACTTGTTCCACTGAAAATAACTCTCATGATGTTCTGCATAAACACCAGATTTATTTTTTTTTTCTTTAAAAAGTCTGCTACTTTTTCTGATTACCTTCATTTTCCGTTTGCTATGAATGTCTCCGCTTCTTTTAAAGCAAAAATTTAGATGTGAATTATGTGATGAGATATAATCTTCATTCTACGGAAAAGTTTGCCTGTAATTTATGTGAAAAAATAAAATTTTATGGGATATGAATTTTTTAATGCTGAGTAAATGTTTCCATTCTAACCTATTCGTTTGCAATTGTTCTTAGTGTTGTTGTTGGATAAACTGAGCTCTTCACTAGAAGTTTGAATAACTTTTCATCTTAGTTTTTCATTTTAATGCGCAATGATCACTCATTTTAGTTCAAAAATTTTCAAATTAAAACCAATTAATCCACATTTTTCAATTTAGTCAGCACCGCTTAGACTTTTTACAAAGTTTTCCTTCGCTTTAAGTTCAAAGTCGAACTTTTGGCCGGAAATTAGGGGCTTAGTCCCGGCAGGTCTGACAAACGATGAAAACTTCATTTAATTCCAGGAGGATGTCCCGAAAATGTGCTTTAGGGAGCAAATTTTGAAGAAGTATCGTCCTTAAAATTAAAATGTTCGAGACGATTTACAGAAAGTTATTTAAACTTTTTCTATTAAAATCTGGCTATGAGTGAAATTAAGCAAAAAAAATTCTGGAGAATTGACTGCAATTTTCTTCTTACACGTTGCAGTACGATTATCTTCCGTCAAATTTCAATGTCGTAAATAAAAGTTGGAGAAACAATGATAAAGTTACTTGGTGTCTTTTTATGGTTTGTCAGTATTAATTTTCGAGTTTGTTACTGTCATACAGACGGAAATTTTAACATTACTACGACCAATTAATATTATAGCGCCTCTTCGTGTTTAAGATAAAATAGTTAACTGATAAGTCAGATGAAATTAATAGCTTTTATACATAGATTAGCCTTGCATGCCAAGATCCGCGCACTACGTTTGACTTTGGTTGTCATTTGCTGCCGTCTTCACGACCACAGATGTTTTAGTCAAAAATCTTAATCACTGGGACAACCAGGAAAATATTTTCTATTTGAATCCCGAATCAAGACTTATTAACCAGATTCGTGCGCTAATATTTGCGCACACTTTGTTGTTCACGCCAGACATAAATTATATGTTCATTCTATCTAGTGACTCATCATAAAAACAACGAATACACTTGACTGGAGCGAAAGAATGAGGATGCAGTCATTATTATTCAGCGCCTCAGCCTTAAAGCATCCCGACAAGTAAATTAACAGCTTAAGGGGAGACCCGTATAAAATATGCGTGGGAGAACCCTTGCATACCTACCTTCAGTTCGCCGCTTTCAACTTGCTTTAGCATGCGCTGCATTTACAACCCCCGTGGAACACAATCAATTCCCCCATAGGCATATTTTTAAAGAGTTTTTCGGAGTGAGTTAAGAGTACATCCAACTGTAAACTTTCATCCTGAGCCTACAAAGATGGAAGAGCTTTGGGTGTCCAAACATAGGCAGTCAGAGGCCACAAAGACAAGCACTTTCTCCGGACAGTGCGTCCAGGACTATGCATTCTCGCTGCCTATTTTAACACTCGTTCATTGCCAAGAATTGAAGACCCAAGACTCCGAAACTCATGTTGGTGCCTTCACGCCTAACAGTGAACATTATTTGCGACTGTGAGTCAACAGTGATATTTACATCATGATGCAACCATACCCTCTCATTGTCTATTGAATGGATTCCAATTCATTGTCGAGTGTTTAATGGTTCGATTTATCCTTAGTCAGTTATTCGAAGTTTATTGGTGGACTTCCATAATTGGAAGTAATAAGAATGTTTACATGTAAGTTCTGGTGCCACTTTCTCCTCCGTGTTTTTTAAGCTCAATTTTCCTTGTTTCCCGCAGCCACTTTATTTGGACTAATTAAAAAGTACTGATTTCCATTTCTTTTTTTTAATTCATGTCACTGTTTTGGCCCATATCAATTAGTCATTTTTACGACTCATTCATATTCAATTATTCAATAAATAAACATAACGTAATGCAACATAGTTATTATACAATTACAGTGAGGGCAGAAAATCCCCTGAATTTGGGAGACTGTGACTCGTCATTGAGATTCATTAATGAAAGCTGCGTAAAAATTACAAGATATGTGTGTAGCTGCCATAGAGCTTCTGTTTTTAGTTACCCACTAGATCTGCCTTAGCCCTAGTGTTCAGTGCTAATATTGGATGTTTTGATGACTGCACTGGCTTTGTCCCTAGCATCCGTTGTCATTCATCCCGGCTTGAGGCTCGATGGACCTTATATTCTTTATCTGAATATTCCGTTGAAGAACATCTTCCGAAATTCCTTTCTGTGCTACTTGTTTGGAGACTCACAAAATATAAGCCAATTGTATGTGCGCGTATAAAATCTCTTATTTATACTTAATCCTTCAAGTCCTTATAGAATTAAATGTTGATAAATATATAACCTAAAAACATACGTTTCGAGATTACTAAGATACTGTACAAGCCAAGAATCAAGAAAAATCAGGCACTTCCCAAAAAGGGGAGAAAACTCTGGCCAATGCTATTGAAACGCATTCGAGTAACCAACAATAATAAAAAATAAAAGTTTGCATTCACAATAACGAAACATGCTTTATTTGGCACTTGATCTCCAAAACCATCAAACTCGAAGAAATGCAACTGTCCTCTAGGGTATCTCATCTCATACAAACAGAATCATTGGATAGTCAAAATGTTCTCGATTATGCAAGTAAACGTGAAGAAACTCAACATTTTCGAGGCCACACTTCTGTGAATAAATGGTTGAGAGAACACAGCTACGTCTAAAGTAAATAATTTTTTAATCTCGGTTTATATCACAAGCCTGCTAACCTACAGCTAAGCCAATGTAAGTATTGATCGACCCTGCAGAGTGTACGTGTGATCTCTTCCTAATCCTTATAATTGCATCACGATGTAAATATTAAGGATATGAGTGATGTCATAATAGTGATATCACTGCATAAGTGATGCAGTCCCCATACAGAGACATCACTACACACGTGCTGCAGTCCCCATACAGAGACATCACTGCACACGTTTTTAGAACAATTGATTTTAAAATCATCAGGTAATTCATTAAAATATTTCACACAATTAAAAACTGTACCGTTTCTTTCAATTTCCAAACGAACCGCTGGCAAGCCTGCTAACCTACAGCTAAGTCAATGTAAGTAGGTTGATCGACCCTGCAGAGTGCACGCGTGATCTCTTCCTATTCCTTATAATTGCATCACGATGTAAATATTAGGAATGTGAGTGATGTCACAATAGTGATATCCTGCATAAGTGATGCAGTCCCCATACAGAGACATCACTGCACACGTGCCACAGTCCCCATACAGAGGCATCACTGCATAAGTGATGCAGTCTCCATACAGAGACATCACTGCTCACGTGCCACAGTCCCCATACAGAGACATCACTGCCCACGTACTGCAGTCCCTATACAGAGACATCACTGCACACGTACTGCAGTCCCCATACAGAGACATCACTGCACACGTGCTGCAGTCCCCATACAGAGACATCACTGCACACGTACTGCAGTCCCCATACAGAGACATCGCTGCACACGTGCTGCAGTCCCCATACAGAGACATCGCTGCACACGTGCTGCAGTCCCCATACAGAGACATCCCTGCACACGTGCCAGAGCCTGCCTCTGTATGGTGTATACCTCAGGTCCGGGCTGCAGATAACGGCTGTTTGCCGCTCTGTCATGCTCATCTCACGGCCGCTCAGAGCGCTTAAGCTAATGAAACGGTCACCTGATCCCAGGAAGATGGTGGGGAAGCAATACACATTTCACTCACACTCCAATAACAAACTAAATAACCTATGAAGTTAATTGTAACTACATCCAATGAGGATATGCATGGAGTAATAAGTAATTATCGGTAAGACAATTTTCTGTCTGAGTAAGACAATCTACTCGGTAATTGTCTAGATTATCTTACCGAGTACGTCTCGGTAAGACAATCTAGCAATAAAAGAAACAGTGGCCTTCACATTTATCTCAATCAAGGAAAGACAAACCACGTAGCATTTTAGCACAGAAATGCATACCTAATTACAAAAATCGAAAATGCACAATTACTAGAAAATTTTCATTTTATTGACAATTGAACGAGAAAATATTACGACCGCATTTTAGATAAGCTGTGTCTCGCTTATCTAGCTTGATTAATATCCGGACTTTTCCTTAATAAAAGGAAACAAAATAACAGATTTCATTGACAATAAGTGAATTACCATTGAATTTTCTGCATTTTACCTTGTTCTATGACGTCAGCATAGGAGCATCGAGATAACATTGTTAGCTGAGAGACTACTCCTGGTATAACGTCTCTGATGAATCTTTTGTTAATTCATGTTATAAACAATATGTTGCTATATATTACTTTATAGGCAGATCATTCTGCTCTTGAAGAATTACTATAATGTTTTCAAAAGAAGGCCATTCGCAACTGCAGTCCTACATCACCCAAAGTTAATCATGTGAAAGTTTTCGAAAACCACGAGAATTCCAGAAGAATGTCAGCAACTGAAAACTGCCTGCGCCGTGTCTAAGAAATGCTCTAGTTTCTTAGGAAGCAAATTTGTGATGCTCTCCTACGCTAAGAAATTTCCATACTCTACTAACGATTCAAGGACATCGTTCTCGGAAAATATATTTTTTAACTCTAGCCGAGTGCATCATTAATAAAAAGCAGCCACACTTCATCATTGGTCTACTGACAGCGATTTCAGTTCCTATGAATAAGGTACGAATAACATTGGAAACGGCATGATACCCATAGCAAAAAAAAAAATTAAATCATGAACACTTTTTACCATTTTCATTTTGAAGCCAATGCTTCAAGATGACGCTTGAAATAAATTCACAGCGCCTAAAAACAGTGAAATATACGACATAAAAAAATAATAACTAAAACAAAACTTTATAATAGTTTAAATTTTCACGGTTGTAAACCGTATAATAACTTTAATTGATAATCATAGAAACCTCAATAATACTAATTATAAATTTTGTTTGTTGTTCACCCTGGCAGCCAGAATTCTTATCTGAGACGAGGACTGCTCTGTTGTTTCACTCACAGTCCTGCTGATCATATCAAGGTATTTCTCTCGGAGCGTTTAGCCATCAACAAACTTTCCGTTTCATCGGAAGGTTCGCACGCGGCGCAGCTATTCGTCTTCCGAGGCCGCGCAACAGGTTTCTTGCCTACGGACGACACCACAATCTCCAGATAAAGTTAGGAAAGTTGGCATGAATTTGTGTTTTGCAAATTCCCGTCGTTGGATTCGTGTTGGGTAATTTTACATTCTTGATGTTCGACAAGCTGATCTGAAGACAGGTCATTTGCAACCATCTGTTTGACAATATCTTCGGCCATTTCAAAAGAGCCTATGCTTTTATGTATTTCTATTTAAACAGAATGTCATTTAGGCAGCCCCTACAAATAATATAAAATTATTTTGATCGCTTATTATTCACAAGATAGGGAAAGAATGTGCGCTTAGTGATAAAGTGATAATGAGTGAACAAATAATTTAAAGCTTTCCTACACGTTGTTATATAAATAAATAACAAGTGATATTTTCACTCAAAAATTTCAGTTGCCGTATAGTGTCATAATGCACTTTAACGCAAATTTAGTGTGCAATAATGCTCGTTAAAGCTAACTTATTGCGTGATAATGTTCTTTAACGCAAACTTATTGTGCAAACTCAATTCAAAAGTCAGTGTAAAAAATATTACGTCAAGCGACTTGCGTAACTAACATTGAAGATAACTGAAAGTGGTTATACATATAAATAAGGCAGAACTATTATCCACAAACATGGCGGTTCAATGTTCATTAACGAAACGCTATCCATTACTAAAGTTTCACGGGACAGGTTCTGAAATTGTGTCATAATTATTATTGAAGCATCGCGTCAACTAACGATATGGGAAACTTCTCTACTCCTAAGAAGCCTTAGTGGCAACTTTTACAGTTTTAACGGTAATTCCAAAGACAAGCAAAACTTCCTGATGCATTAATCTTTATCCGAGCATGAAGATTAATCTTTTTGTCCGTTATCGTCTGATGAATGTTACAGCTGCTCAAACGCTGATTCTGATGGTCGCACGTGGCTATTCTTCTACGCCCAGGGGTTGTTTAATTAACCGTTGCATCATTAACATGGACTGCAAAAAAAGAAGCTACAAATTAATGTCCATCTTCCTTATTAAACAAGTTCCCACACTCAAACAGGCTGACTTGCCTGCTTGTTCATGTTCGACGTTCAATTAAATTACAGAAGGTGCTTCTGAGATGTGCTCAAACTTGTACTTAAAAGTTGCCGGCTTCATTTGATGTTGACCGTTGCTCAACAGCAACCAGTTCTGCAGGTTCTTAACCGAAGTAAGTGCATACCGAGTCGCCGAGGCTTGTCTTGGCAAGGATGATGACTCTGGAAAAGCTGAAGAAAATTACTTCTTACTTTTATACAGCTTTCTTATCATTTTTTTATTTTATTATTTGCGCATTCAGCAGCCATTTTCTTATTAATGTTGGATTAAAATATTAATAAAAATTTATTTTTTATCATCAGCTGACACCTTATGCAAAAGATTCGAGAGCAGTCGATCGATACAAATCATGTTTTCATTCCTTATTTAACAAGCTTAAAACATTGCATTATAAAAACTCATTTCGAAAATTGATAGTGCATTAGCCAGATCACACAGCGTTGCTGTAACAAGCGTTGCAGTAACAAGCGTTGCAGTGTCAAGCGTTGCAGTGTCAAGCGTTGCAGTGTCAAGCGTTGCAGTGTCAAGCGTTGCAGTGTCAAGCGTTCCAACAAATCGCCTCGCAAATTTAGAGCTCCGATCAAACCAATTTGCATATTTATCAATCACTAACTATTCACTTGCAAATGTTGTTAAGAGTTCGCACCTACAACTGATGCAGTTGCTGGAATATTGTTTAATGTATAAAATGTTGTAAAAAGTTTAATTGCGATGTATTCGGTTAAACTAATAGCACGAATAGCACGCAGCAGTAATGAGATTAACTTAATAAAACGAGTATTCAATAATGAAAAAATGTATTACCATTTTTTGGCCTTTTTAAATCTATAAAATATAGTTGGAGAGATTTACGTACTAATCCTGATCCAAACCCGCGGCTAATGGTCGTCATCTGAAAGTAAAAATCCTAAAGTTGATGGCTTTTGTATAGCATGAAAAGATCTGTGTACACACTGGCCCATATGGACGGACGTTTCTTGTTTACAGAAGCTGATGGCAATTGAGCCTTTCTGCAGGAATAAACAACAGCCTTTGAATGAAACAAGGTCCTATTTGATTTTTTCTGTGTTTATATTTACCTAAAAACAATTTAGTTAAAAATGCTATACGATATCGGAAATTATAACTATATAAGTGCAAACACTTGACAATTAAAAACAGCCATTGAAGAAACATTTAATAGTTCATAGGCCCTCACCAGAAATGTTTTTCAAGACTGCAATACCTCCATCCATAATTAAAAACAAATTAACCGTCTGTTGTAACACCAACCTATCCTGCACTCAAGAATGCCGTGAGCTTTAGTTATTTTTCCTAATTTGTCTATTCATCTCCATAGCATTGCATTTCATGGAATTCATTAATTTCTTTCATCATTTATACGATCCGAAACTCATTTAAGAACATACATTACCTTTCCTTGTTTCGCTGACCTGAAGATTGCAAGCCACAGCTGCCTTTCATTGCCAGCAAGCACGCAAGACGAAAGCTTGTGGCAGTCAACGTTTACAACCATTGTTCTTTGATTAATTACTGAAGCAATACGGCAAACAATGCCATGAGAGACATCAAACGCTGTCCCCATTGGCAGTTCCCAGACATTGTTTACGTCTGTGCTTCTCAATACCATGTGACGGCAGATATCATTAGACATTTATAGATCTTACGGGCTCTCAGAGCCAAAGAAATATGAATATCCTCGTGACCATGATTTGGAAAACTAGTCTTCCAATTTTGCGCCTCTTACATCATTAGTTCCGATTTAGGTAAGCAGCCTGAGGAAAGCAGCTCGGAGTTCAAGAAACTGCAACTACATCGAGGCATGCGCCATGCTGGACCGAGTGCCAGGGAACTTCTACAGTTCGAGCAATTTAATAAGCAATTCAATGTAAAACCAGCAAAAACAATCGCATTCGACCTGAAATTTTTCAACCTCCAAAGTAATTAAACGAGGTGCATTAAAATACCATTTTAAACGCTGGAGTGATTGGCTTCTAAATCAGTGATATATGTGTAGCTTCTTTTTAAGAAAGATGCAAATATCAGTTATTATAAAGAGAAAACTAATTGTCTCGGGACTTACACTTTGATTTTAGTTTCAGAATTATTGGAATTTTCAATCTTGAACACCACTACGAATATTAGAGAGGGACCAGTTCTATATCAGTCTTTAATTCATTATTTAATTAAATTCTTAAATAGCTGATTAGATAGTTTGTATTACTCATCATATAACTAAAATATAGTGGAACCTAATTAAAAAGTAAAAAAGTAAAATTTGATGGGTAGTATCAACATCTTGTGAAAGCGACAATTCGCTTGCTAATATTAGTCTGCAATGCCTAACTATGCATATCATCACATTTTAATAACTTCTTCATGAAAAGTCGCATAACATTTTTCAACTGAGGATAAATCATTTTGAAAGAACGTGGATGAAATTCACTTGGGTTTAGCCAAAGTTCAGGAATTTCCTCATAAGCGCTTCGTCTGGACCACAAAACGTTTAAAATTTTCTCAACCGCGCCACAACATTTCGGCGAGCTTCAGTACGAGTGTCACCCTTTCACCAGCATTTCACGTGTAAGTTAGCGTAAGAGCTTACGCCGCATCTGCAGTCATGACCGCGTCTCTGTCGGTCGCTATGGCATGCTGCTGTAGGTCTTCTTGCGATTATTAATTCCGTATTTATGTGTGGTGGATACGTTGGATGAATTATAATTTATTGCTCAACAAATAAATATTTTCGAAAATAATTAATGTGGTAAACTCGACAGAATCCTGAGAAATTAAAGAAAAATAATTTTTTGTTGCGAAATACTAGGTAACAATGAAGAATACTTCGTATTGTTGTGTTCCGATCACAATTACCGTTCTATAAACAGTAACCTGATATCAATTATGACTGATTAATGCAAGCTTGCAAATAATATAAATATAAATTCTGCACAATATGAACCAGGTGATTGATTGCAAACATTTCATTTTTCACATTATCTTCGATGTATTCTAAAAAATTTTACTTTCTAAATTTATACTACCATTATTCAATGGCGCTAGCTATCCACAATAAGGAAATAATTCTTTATATTACGTAATTTATACTGACAAATTAATCACTTAATTCTTAATTGCACTCCCAGTATCACACTGCTAGCCAATCATCATGCACATGTTGCCTGAATCTCAACTTCAAGCGGAGAAGCGACAGCGGCCACACGCTCAGCTCGGCCTGATTCCTTGCTCCCGCCAGGCGTCCTACACTTCCTGACGCGCTTCCTTCACTTTCACTGCGAGCCCTGAGCGGCAGATGAGCTGCGACGCCTGCCCTACTGAACGAGCGGTCGTCTTCTACTACTACTACTAAACGGCCTCCCTGACGCCTGGTGCTGCAAACTTAAATAAAACCACTGTGAATATTGCATGCACGGCAACAGGTATGCAATAAATATAAATATTACATGCATTTAAAGCAAGGTTGCATTGAATTATGCAATTATGAATACATACGCAGATAGGTTGCAGTAAATATTGCCTGCATACACTTAGGTCGTCTTCTACTACGAAATGTCGTACGATAGGTCGTCTTCTACTACGAAATGTCGTACGATAGGTCGTCTTGTCTTCTACTACGATATGTCGTACGATATGTCGTCTTCTACTACGATATGTCGTACGATAGGTCGTCTTCTGCTGCTACTACTAAACGGCCTCCCTGACGCCTGGTGCTGCAAAAACTTAAATAAAACCACTGTGAATATTGCATGCACGGCAACAGGGAAGCAATAAATATTACATGCATTTAAAGCAAGGTTGCACTGAATTATGCAATTATGAATACATACGCAGATAGGTTGCAGTAAATATTGCCTGCATACA
>NW_025945640.1:0-734 GCF_000764305.2 Hyalella azteca | reverse complement strand
ATTAAAAAAATTGAAAAGTAAATTTTTTTAATTTTCAAAAATTAAATGAGAAATTCATGGTCCATCTTTAAGATTGGAGACACTGGAGTCTTTAGAAGTGTTGTCTTTAAAAAGTAATTTTTAAACGTGTATTATTTTTAATTCACTTGAAGTACTTTCATTAATGTTCTACGGGTTCACTAAACTCAACATTATTATTTTCCGTCGATACAAATGAGCTCAATCCTAAGATTTTTTCAGGCAATGGCAACTTTTATTCTCATCTCCAGTTTTCCTTCTCGCTCGAAAATCCTAATCAAATGATCTTCTATCGTTTATTTATAATTTTGGACAATTGAATGCTGTCGGTTTCCATACATTCTCAAAAATTTGAAAATTCACAAACACAGACGGAATAAAAGAAAAGTCAACATAATATTTTTACATCTACGGTCAGAAAAATGAATAGACTCCAAAATTCTGCATCAGTGCTACGTGCATTAAGTGTACCACTATTTAGACAATATTACCCTTTGATTTTCTCAATGTACTTCTTACCTTCCTCCCGCCGACTGCGTGCCTGCTACATGTAATAAGTGTGTTACTATTTAGACAATATTACCTTTTATTTTCTCAATGTACTTCTTACCTTCCTCCCGCCGACTGCGTGCCGCAGAGTCGCTGATGGCCTTGTATTGGCCACCATAACCAGCAGTCTGGCGAGCTGCGTGTGGACCAAATCCAATCTGGCCATC
>NW_025945639.1:0-3147 GCF_000764305.2 Hyalella azteca | reverse complement strand
GTAGGTGTCTATTGAGGTCTGCAGTAATTTTACACAGCCGTGAACTTTCGATTGTTCATCACAACATGATTTAGGTACTACCAACGGTCTCTCTCTGACAACTTTGACTTTCGGCCAGACATATCACACTAGCATCTGCCATACGGGCACCAACAATTTGGCCTCTTTGACAGTCAGAGAGGTTTGCCGGTTATAGGTTAGATTGGTAAACAAAAATTTACTAAAAATATCAGTGCAAGGATAAAATATGAAATAACAACAAAAATAAACAACAAAACAGAAACGTTTCATTGTTTGTAACATGTTCAAAGATAGCGATATCAAAATGACAAGAGTTTCCCTTATTTTGTCCAACAACTGCATATAATTCCAAAACTTACTCAAGGATAATCATTTCCATAGAAAATTGAATGCAATAAACATTTTAAAAATAATAGCAAGCATTAAAAAAATATTTTAGCCAAAAGATTCTTGAGTTCAACTCACCTAGAATACACAACAACACTGGCAATGCAGAAGACAGCAGCAATAATGGATGCCTTCCAAATAGCTTCAAAAATAGACTCCCTATTATGATGCAACCTGAAAAAAATACGAAGATAGATGACTGTTCTCAAAAAATAGAATTCATTCTGGTATTAACATCACACTCTAAAATTAATGCAATGGAATGAAAAAATAAATTGAAGACTCTATTTCTATGAGGATCTCAAAGTATAATGGCTACAGTAAAAAATAAATTGTTACAAATCAGAATATTATATGAATTATTCTGAGAATAATTCAAAAATAAATTTAAGCTCACCTGAAAAGTACAAAAAAAGTTGCATAGAGAGCAAAGAACCACACCATCTGGGAGTGTGAGGATGGCATGCCATAATCTGTGTACTGAAATGGGCGAACAAATGGCCGGGGTTCCTTGATGATATACTTGAATATCATGTTTACGGCCTCACAAACCATGTTGCCAATGAAGAAGCTTATCTGGAATTTAGAGAGAAAATCATCAGAAACGGGGGAAAATATGTTGCTGCATAGCACATCTTAATCTTTATCTCAACTTGAATCATTAACTAGATATTACAACATTTTTGCAATTAAGCTAACAAATAAGAAAATGATTGAATTGAAACATTGAAACTACATAAATTGAAGAAGGAAAATTTTGTTCAAACCCCTGGGAGAGCTGCCTTCTTACAGTGTGGAGATCCCTTCTGAAGAGCATTAGAGCACATCTTCATCTCTATTTTCATCTTCATCTCTACATAAATTTACATCTTATGCATCTATTTACATCTTATTTATTTACATCTTATTTATTTACATCATTTACATCTTATGCATCTATTTACATCTTCATCTCTACATAAATTGAAGAAGGAAAATTTTGTTCAAACCCCTGGGAGAGCTGCCTTCTTACAGTATGGAGATCCCTTCTGAAGAGCATNAGGGGACCATTTTGGTAGAAAATTGAAGATTTGGGCTTTTTTTATTTTTCTTAGCTTATTTTGTAGCTGCTGAATAAGTGCGTCTAATGCAGCAAACCACATGTATGTGTGTGCTCTATTTTTTTAGAATTTTTTAAAATATGTAGATTGAACATTTTTAAGCAATATGTACAAAGATTTTTTCAAATTAAATCCATATTTATAGATCATTATGCTTGTTAATGGCAAAGTGTTTGCATTTGTTAGAAAGCTACCAACAAGATGCGTTCAACGAAGCTACTACCATTTATGTACATGCAATAGTTCTTGTGCAAGGCTGTTTCAAACTTTTATAAAATAACCATTTTAATTCAATATTTTCAATATATAGTTTCATTTAAAAATAGAATTTATAGTTCATTATTTGCATTGTTTGAAAGCTACAAACAAGACACGTTCAACAAAGCTACTACTATGGATGCACATGCAATAATTTTTGTATAATGGAGTAGTAAAGTTATAAAAAATGAATATTTTATATATACATAAAACGTCCCATTTATAGCTTATTATTCACCTTAAACTGGCCATGAATAAGTCTAAAGACACGTGCTGTTACCCTGAACACTAATAATTGGCAATTTGAAAGCTTGGGCTTCAATATCGAGAATTTTTTTGCATATTCTTTTTTCAATGAATTTTACTTATTTGGCTCCCTTGAAAAATTTTAAAAATCCAAAAAACACATCTTTAAAACCTAATAACTCAAACAGTTTCAAGCTACAGCAATGAAAGACATACCATTCAATTTGTAAAGACCATACCTAGTGACTCTAGAAGCCTTTTTTAGCGCATTTTCTCATTTATGGAAAAAAAGGTGCTATTGTGCTCATCATGTCCATCATTTTAAATTAACATGAACAATAAAAGTCTTAGAATACTGTTTAACATATGTTTACCAAGTTTCAGAATGATTCGTTTGTAAATAAAAAATTTTTTTCTGCCAAAACGGTCTCCTAAAAACGCTTTTTATATTCTCCTATTTGTTCAAAAGTTTTGCTCATTTCCTAACTTTTACACTCTAAATTAGATCACATACATAGCTATTTAAACTAGTTATATGTTAGTTTTTCTAATTAAAAAATGAGGCTCTTTAACACATTTTCTTTTGGTTGCTTATATCTTATCTGTAAATAGTTCTTCTCTAATTTGTGTTCTGATTGACTCTTCATTGCTGCAGTTCCTGCTTCATAAGTGATGTTCACTTACAATTTTCGTTCTGATAAAATATTATGAATTTATTTGTTTACACTTGCAAACTGTTGAAGCAATAGGAATTGAATAGATTATTACATTTTGGAAACCTAGGTACTGTTGATGCTGAGCATGCTAAAAATTGCTGTTTAGACTTTATTAAATTATTTGTCAACTTCTTTAGATTTTTTGTACAGCTTTGTCAACATAAGTTTTATTAAGACACTTGCATTTCATTACAATTTTTTCTTTTCATTGTCAAACTGATTGATGGAAGGCTCCTGCGGATGATGTAGCATTTAGACCTCCCTCCCATACTTATAGGTATGATGTGTATGTAGTAGCTTTTACACCTCCCTCCTATACATATAGGTATGATGCAGATGTAGCTTTTACACCTCCCTCCTATACCTATAGGTGTGATGAGATGATGTAGCTTTTACACCTCCCTCCTATACCTATAGGT
>NW_025945638.1:2003-9844 GCF_000764305.2 Hyalella azteca | reverse complement strand
ATATACCAATTTGTCATTCATAGTACATTTATACTAAACCATGAATAACAATACCTCAATATAAATTAAAGACTACCACTCAATATTTTTAAATACATGAAAAAATCAAAAAATCAAAAAAAATCAAAAAAATCAAAAAAATCATGATTTTTTTATAAAAAAAATCAAGTGATTTAATCATGTGATTTAATCATTTTTATTTAATCATTGCCAACCCTGCCATTGAGTTTAGACCATTGCAACTTGCAACAGGGGCCCAAGGGCCAAGGGCATTGCATGGGCCTTGCGAAGGGTTAAGATCGCGGACCGCCGCAAAGCGGTGGACCGACATAAGTACCTCTCTTCATAGACTTCCACTATGGGTCTGGGTCCGGGTTTTAGTCACTTGGTCCAGGGCTCCCCGGACCTGAAGTGAAATCTTTCTAAGTAAATTTCCAAAAATTTGATACAAAAGTTTTATGTTTTCTGGACATTTCAGAACATTCTCTATCGATTAGTTTGATCGAAAATGAACTTTTCTGTGACCCAAATATATGGGTCCGGGTTTTAGTCACTGTCCGACCGTCCGGGGCTCTCCGGACGGTACCGGACCTGAAGTGAAATTTTTCTAAGTAAATTTCCAAAAATTCAATACAAAAGTTTTATGTTTTCTGGACCTTTCAGAACATTCTCTATCGATTAGTTCAATCAAAAAATGAACTTTTCTGTGACCTGAATATGTTGGTGCAACGAAATTTTTCTAAGTAAATATCAAAATTTTACATGTAAAGTTAAAATTTATCTACACGTTTTAGATGATTTGCAGCCTTATATATTTTGAACCTGGTCCACTGCAGGGCTGGAAAAGTCCTATTTTTGTCTCAAATATTGTGGCTCTAATATCATATAATTTCAGTAGGTATGAAATCTTGCGGCTCGAATGTCATAAATTTTTGTTTGATTTTGGTACTAACTACCAAGTCTTAACTTATAAAAAAACAGATCAAAACCTATAAAAAAAGTTACTTTAACTTGGCAATGATGCTAACTTATCAAAAAAAAACAGATAAAGGTGCTTAAATTGTGTATATTTTACACCGTCTCTGACAATTATTCGCAGCAAGGCAACTTACGCACATCCACCTGGACTGGTTTATGGAAGACAATCAACATCACCTGACAGCTCAGTCACAACTCACAAGTCGAAGCCTCGCCTCGAAGGCTCGAAGAGAAATTTCTTTCGAAAACAGCGAATTAAGGAGAACGGACGAAGACCTGATACGTCCGCAGCGACAGATCGCAAAAACCAAATTACCGACATTGAAACTACTCTCATTGTAGCAGTCACTGATTGGGTTATGATAATTGTTAGAATAAAATGCAATAAGATTTGTTTGGTGTATCGAATTATAGCCATAAACTTCCGTCACCATGTCCAGTGGGTAAAGAAATTGAAACTGTTTATTATGTAAATAGCTAATGTAAAATATTGCATCATATATGTAATATGTAAATGTTTTGACAATGGCATTATCACAGAATAAAAACAAACGAAGAGGACTTTTGATACGCGATCAACTATGGTCCTTTGATACGCTTATCTATATGGGACTTGAATCTAAGACCTAAACTATAGACCTGAACCTAAGTCTGATTGAAAATATGGATATAGAATTAATAGTGTGCGCCGTTAATTTGTTTTAAATACGTGTGCCTATTATTAATTTTAGAGGTAGAATATAGAATAGAATAAAATTTAATGAAATTAACAGAACGAAACAGAACCAGAAACATGAACAAAAACAACAACAAAACAGAATAGAAGTGTCGGCCCTGAATAAATAGGCCCAAGGTCTTTTGTCAATTGTGTTTTTTCTCGCGACTTGATGCGCAGGGGAACTAAAAACTGGCCTCTTGCCCGGATCTTTTCATGACTGGCGTTGGTTTGTGCTAGCTACAGGACTTATTAAAAGGTCCATGAGGTGCTGGGCATTTCAAAACTCAATTTATGCTCCTGCATAGCTTGGTCTGGTCTGTTCTTGAACGCGTTTATACCCGGAGCGTCAACGATGTAATCAGGGAGGCTGTTCCACGTGGCGGTGACTCGAAGCGAGAAGAAATGTTGTCGCGTGGATGAGTTGCAACGCAGATTTTTAGTTTATAACCGTGGCCTCTGGTGTTGGTTCTTGTTCTAAATTCTCGTAATCCTTCTGGGGCCCTATATAAAGCATGGGTATACCTGTATATTTCAATGAGGTCGCCGCGATGGCGGCGATAACAAAGACTTAGAAGCTTCATAATCTCCAATCATTCTTCATAAGACTTGCCTTTTAAGTCTGGAATTATACTTATTATCTTCCTTATATATTATCGTCTTCGTCCACTCTCAACTAAATATTTCTTCCTTTTTGAATTCCGGTGACCACACGGCATTTCCAAACTCTATGTTCATGTGCACGACAGCAACAATAAACAACTGCTTCATCACCTCTGCATCCAGGTACTCGTAAGAGCGTCTGATCAGTAATAGNTGTGGCTGTGGCCAGTATAGAACTCGAGATTACTAGCATTAACAAAAAATATCTTAAGAAGCCGTTTGCTTTAGAGATCGGCATGCTTTGAATTAGCCTGAAGATGTGTATAAGAGACAGGTTTTAATATGTGTCTGTGGGGGGCGCTAGAAGTTCACTAGGGAGCCAAAGGGGGCGCCAGCCTGAAAAAGTTTGGGAACCACTGATATAAATCCTAAATGTCAGGCCCCCGTAGTATCCGACGGTAAGTATTGTACATATCTGCCTCGATCGCCGCTGTGCATGAAAAATAATTGGAAAATCTATTAAAGCATGCGTTACACTTAGCCAAAAACATTTTAAATGAGTATCGAAACGCAACAATCAACACGGACGAGACACGAATAGAAATTGGAAAAAATCCTAGTTCGTGACAAAATTACTTCATATTGGGCCCTCGATGAATTATTTGGGTCAACAGTGATAGTATTGGGAGCAATAATGATGTATTTACAAATAATTGAGTTGTCGATATACCTAAATACCGGTGTTTTAATGAATTTTTTTTACCGTAATTTGCTTTCTCGTCGAGCACCTCAACCATATCTTTGATCCCTGTGCTCAGGTGTAAGGTTTTATGATGTCAATTTGAAACAAACCTTCATGCGCCCTCTAAACACCAAGGATGATAATGATAGTCGATACGCCAATAATTTTTAAACAACTGAAAAATATTCTTAAATTTCTGTCCTTAAAATCAGCAGACTGAAAACTATTAAGTTCTTACGAGATTCAAGTCACCATGATTGTCATACATTGAATGTTATTGTGCTTTTCCTATTACCACTCTACACATAAAATAGACAAGCAGGCAGACGTGTGAATGCATATATGATTCGCTCTTAAAGGCAATTAATTTTATGCTATGACATGAACGTTCTACGTTACATATACTGTAGCAGTCAAAGATCGAGGGCGTCTTGTGGGCCATCTTACGACCAATCATCACACGACAATCCTACGACCATCTCACGACCATCACACGACCATAATACGGCCAGTCTACGACCATCTTACAACCATCTTGCCTCTATCCTATGATCATCTCACGACCATCCTATCATCGTGTTAAGACCATTTAACGACCATATTACGATCATCCGATGAAACCCCCTGATATCGAAGGTCTTTCATCAAAATCGATCATAAACAAATTTGTCGAGAACTGACAATTCTGACGAACTTGAACGTGGACGATCGAGAACAGACGCGATCAGCTTTCGACTTAAAGGCAATTAATTTTATGCTATGACATGAACGTTCTACGTTACATATACTGTAGCAGTCAAAGATCGAGGGCGTTTTGTGGGTCATCTTACGACCAATCATCTCACGACAATCCTACGACCATCTCACGATCATCACACGACCATAATACGGCCAGTCTATGACCATCTTACAACCATCTTGCCACTATCCTATGATCATCTCACGACCATCCTATCATCGTCTTAAGACCATATAACGACCATATTACGACCATCCGACGCAACCCTCTGGTATAGAAGGTCTTTCATCGAAATCGATCACGAACAAATTTATCGAGAACAGCTAGGGGCCATACTTTCAAAACTCGCTAAGTGAACGTAAGTACCTACGCTCTATTTTCATGTCTATGATTGGTGGATTTTGCTTGAAAGGCCGTCAATGATTGGCTGATGAACTTACGATCTCAACTTTTTTTTTAAAGTATGGGCCCTGACAATTCTAACGATCTTGAACGTGGACGATCGAGAACAGACGCGATCAGCTTTCGACCGTCCTAGCTCAATGTGCCAACTGCAAGAGGTGGAAGCTGAACTTCACTGGCATTACTAACCGCATTAATGACATTAAAATAATTCAATCATATGCATTTGTAGCAATATCTGCACCTCTATGTTGCATGTGTGCATTATACTTGAGGAATCATATTCTTCATATCATGAAAGTATCTAACAACGGCTATCAGGTGTGACTGAGGCATCATAACTCTCAGATGTTTACTCGTATTTGCGCGCTTACTGCGTGTAACACATCATAACGTAATATGGAATATACATGGAAGTGATGATTTGGTATTTTTAGGGAAATTGTGCATGACTTCCTTAAATGAAGCAGAAAAATTGGCCAAATCTTTTGATCATTAGACTTGCATTTAATGCACTCCCGTCAATTCCAATAAATTCACCACAGCACTTATATCAGTTATATGTCGCCAGCCTTCAAAAGAAACCATTTATTTTGTTATCAAAAATAGCTAACAACTTTCTAGCGTGATCGAACTTTTTAGTTGTTGTGTGGCAATCGAAACGTAGAAATCATAATTCTGACAAGTATATTACGGTTTCTATAGACCAGCGGCGAGTTAAGTGAAGTAGCAGCTGGGTAGTGACTGAAGTGTCATTGGAGGTGGTTTTTCCGGACAAATTTCGCAGTTTAGTTTTTGCAATAGCGTTGGCCATCAAAAGTTTATGATAGCAGTACTTCCATATTGTATTTTATGAAGTACAAAATAAATGAATTATTGCATCGTGTTAATTAAAAATTTACACGAACAAAAGTCTTAGATTTCTGTTTTACATATGTGTACCAAGTTTCAAAGTGATCCGTCCGTAAATAGCCAAGATACAAAAATCGCCAGACGCTCCCCTTAAAAAATTATTGTTAAATATTGAATAGTTGTTCTTTTTTTAACCTTTTTGTCCGCGAAATTGGCAGTTTTTCAGGTCATCTGGCAACCATGGGAGAAGATAGCGATAAAGTGGACACTCCGGCTCCTATCCGCGCCCTTCATAACCATCTCCACGCCCTCGATTTTTGACGGAGTACAAGAATTTGGTCCAGAATTTGCTAGAGGTTTAGTCTTATAAATAAGCGAGTATCATTAAAACGGAATATATTCATGTATCACTACCAGCTGAAAATATGCGAGGAAATTTAACACCTAGTAGATATGTATGTAACATTGACATCTAATTTAAATGCGTAGAATTATAAGCTCTATGGATATGCGAGTACCATTAACATACAATAGATATGCGTATTAAATTAAGTATTTTCTAAGCAATAATTGCATCATGGCAGGAAGAACAAATGCTTAGTATTTCTCTCGTGTGTTATATCATTTTTCTAGAACTTATTTTAGGTTCAATTAATATATGATTTCAATTAAACTATTGAATAAAAGCTTAGATGAATAAAAGATTAAAAGTTAACGAGAATCATTCATCACAAAAATACTGTATTGCATATAACTAAACTGTTCCCAGAGAGCGTTTAGAAGTGAAATAAGTCAGTGCCTCGCCAACTTCTTTGGAGGTAAGGCGAATGTAATGCCTGGCTTGGATAAATAGCGTCCAGTCTTCAAAGTATGGCGCATTTGTGTGCCGATTTTTCGTCGTCCAGTGCGCCGATCTCGTCGGGCAGCGCGCTGCAAGAGACGCTGTGTTGCTTTTGCGTCTTGGGCTTTTGGCTTTTCCGGATGAATTTTCGAATTTTACTCTTTTTCCTTACATCGCTAGCGGAAATTTCAGGGTTATCCGAAATGCATTTACTTTTTTCGAAATGTTCCATCTCACGAGTTTTTGTTGTGAAAATTCCCACGTTTTCTTCAGAATCTAAATCTTCGGGTTTCTCAGAAAATTCCGCATCGAGGTGGTCGGAGCTCCGCCCTACGCTGCTGGTTCCTGGGCTGTGATTGGACAATCCCAGAACGCGGGTGACCTCACGTTCTGTTCCTGATGGTTCCCCAGAGTTGCGATTGGTTCCCGCCAAATCATCGGTGCTGTGATTGGTTCCCGCCAAATTATCGGCGCTGTGATTAATTTCAGCTAAACTTAAAACACTGTGATTGGCTGCCACCAAGTCTCCAGCGCTGTGATTGGCTCCGACCAATTTCTCAGCTGGACACGGGCTCTGATTGGCTGATCGCGATGTATTTTGCAACCCAACAGAAGAGCGACGTCGGACGACGTCCAGCAGGTCGCCCACAGACCGGATCCGCCCCACACGGGCGCCCGTCGCGGATAGCGTCCGTCCAAGACGGGTGCTGTGGCGTCGTCTGTCTGTCGCCGACTGAAACAAACGGGAAAATTAAAAATTATATTTATGAAAATTCAAATTCTAACAGTTCCGAAAATTTTCTTTGTAAATATAAGTGGCTTGACGGTTGATATTGCATTGATAAAGATAAGATGTCGCTTACTCGTAAATTGCTCGTCAAGCATAATTACGTAATTTTGCGTCACATTACGATAACATCGCGTCACATTACGATAACATTGCGTCATCTGAAACCTAACCTCAAATGCGGTGAACGTAAATTTACGTAATTTAACGATGCCTGGAAGCCATATTCGATCCGCGGTCTGGTGGTGCACGGCAGGTTCTACATGCGAGGCCGGTCGAGGAGAACAAAGCCGAGTGGTTCACGGCTGATTGGTGGATGTCCGGAGAGATCCAAGGCGTTTGATTCAGGGCTTATTGGTGCACAGAATTGGTGGTGCACGGCTGCGCTCCCATATAGTGTTAGCTGGCGAGCAATTCATTGTTCAGGAATGAATGTACCATGATTTCGATGGACACAAATCATACATAATTATATATTATATATATTTTTTGATGATCATCCCTGCGCGGCCATTTCGGTGTCGATATGGTCACGGCAGTCGAAACGCAACTCACGATGGTTTTAGCGCAACTCACGGCAGTTTCAGCGCAACTCACGTTTTTTTCAGCGCAACTCACAGTAGCCTTAGCGCACTTCAAGGCAGTTTTAGCGCATTTCACGGAAGTTTTAACGCACTTCACGACAGTTATAACGCATTTCTCGGCAATTTTAACGCCATTCGCGGCAGCTTTAACGCACTTCACGGCAGCTTTAACACCCTTCACGGCAGTTTTAGCGCCCTTCACGGCAGTTTTAGCGCACTTCACGGAAGTTTTAACGCACTTCACGGCAGTTTTAGCGCACTTCACGGCAGTTTAAACCCACTACACGGTAGTTTTATCGCACTTTACGGCAGTTTTAACGCAACTCACGGCAGCTTTAACGGACTTCACGGCTGTTTTAACGCACTTCACGGCAGTTTTAGCGCACTTCACGGCAGCTTAAACGCACTTCACGGCAGTTTCAGCGCAACTCGCGTTTTTTTTTTTTTCAGTGCAACTCACAGCAACTTTAGAACACTTCACGGTAATTTTAACGCACTTCACGGCGGTTTTAACGCACTTCACGGAAGTTTTAACGCAACTTACGGTAGTTTCAGCGCCGTAGGTGCAGATCAGGAGCTGCTTGAACAGCTCCGTGAC
>NW_025945638.1:0-1674 GCF_000764305.2 Hyalella azteca | reverse complement strand
AGTTTAGGACGTCGTAGTCCAAGGTCACGCTGATGCGCCGCCTTCGTCGTCGGATGTAACGTTGGACGTGTTCCGTCTATTTGCCCTCCTTTGGGCCAGCTGATGCAAGATGCTGTTGCTTGTCACTTGCTGAGAGTAGTTTCCCATTACTGGACAATCCGGGATCATTCTCGTACGATTGGTTAGGTGGATGTTAAGGATTGTAGGGTTGGAAAGGATGGTGGCAAACTATCTTCTAATTAAGTCACCAACTTTGGGAGTTGCTGCAGTGACCGACGCGTAGGTAGTTTGAGCGTTGGAACCTAAATCAGAGGGAGGAATGGCGGCAGGGTCAGATGTTGGGGCACTGGAAGAGCTGTGGGCAAAGGTAGTTAAGGCTGGGGTAGAGGTAGGGTTAGGAGTGATGGAAGGGGTAAGGGGATGAGGCAAGGGTAAAGCTAGCTGCAAAGGGAGGGGAGGTGGCACAGGGGAAAGGCGTGGCCGGCTTCACCGAACACACATGGCATCAGTTTAGGACTATCCTGCATGGCTGCGATAAACTTGGCTACGCACTTTTCTGCCGGGCCAAACTGGGTCAAGATGACCCACAGAAGGGGAAAAGATAAATTCTCACTCATTTCCTGGGTGTAGGAGCCTGGGTAGGCCCTTGGGGTTCTGGGGGCGCCTCTTAGGGAGGAGAAAGAGTAGGTGTCATCAGGGATCTTTGTGGGGTACAAGCGCCACATGGCCTCACCTGCTCCACCAGCGTCCAGATGGCCTGGGTCTCACCTTTGACCTGCTCCACCAGCGTCCATATGGCCTGGGCCTCACCTTTGACCTGCTCCACCAACGTCCATATGGCCTGGGCCTCACCTTTGACCTGCTCCACCAGCGTCCATATGGCCTGGGTCTCACCTTTGACCTGCTCCACCAGCGTCCATATGGCCTGGGCCTCACTTTTGACCTGCTCCACCAGCGTCCATATGGCCTGGGCCTCACCTTTGACCTGCTCCACCAGCGTCCAGATGGCCTGGGCCTCATGGAAAGAGGCCCTCAGGTTGACCGCGAAGACCACCACGAAGGCCCGTCCGCGGCGGACGCTCAGGTCGCGCATGGCGGGGAAGGGGTGGGCGCCGGCGGTGTCCACCACCTCCAGCGACGTGAACAGGCCATCTGGAGGACAGATGGGTGAACAGTTCATCTGGAGGACAGAGGGGTGAACAGTCCATCTGGAGGACAGAGGGTGAACAGTCCATCTGGAGGACAGAGAGGTGAACAGTACATCTGGAGGACAGGAGGGTGGACAGTTCATCTGGAGGACAGAGGGTGGACAGTTCATCTGGAGGACAGAGGGTGGACAGTCCATCTGGAGGACAGAGAGGTGAACAGTCCATCTGGAGGACAGAGGGTGAACAGTCCATCTGGAGGACAGAGAGGTGAACAGTTCATCTGGAGGACAGAGAGGTGAACAGTCCATCTGGAGGACAGAGAGGTGAACAGGCCATCTGGAGGACAGAGGGGTGAACAGTCCATCTGGAGGACAGAGGGGTGAACAGTTCATCTGGAGGACAGAGAGGTGAAGAGGCCATCTGGAGGACAGAGGGTGAACAGTCCATCTGGAGGACAGAGAGGTGAACAGTTCATCTGGAGGACAGAGAGGTGAAGAGGCCATCTGGAGGACAGAGAGGTGAAGAG
>NW_025945637.1:0-13027 GCF_000764305.2 Hyalella azteca | reverse complement strand
GTGCTTCAAGACGGCTTAACCGAAATTTGCTTGCATTAATGAGACTTACGATCGCTACTGCGCAAGCGTAAAAATATAAAATCTTTTTGAAAATTTTGTGCAGCAGTTAAGTGTGTTTTAATTCGTAATCTTTCTCCAATCACTTGTGATTAGAAACTCCTTTACGAACCCACGTCAGAACTTTCTAACGTTCCGACGTTAACATCAACGTTCCGTGTTATTCTTTCGACAAAGCGTTGAATTTACTTCGGACTGATCACTACAACTTGATGTTTTAGGGAAGTGAGAGTTCCGCTCTCACAATTTATCGTCTCTTGCTATTCCTTAAAATGCACTGTCTGCCTACAAAATGCTTCTCGCCCGACTAGCCTTGGGTATAGACTCCCTTAAACTTTCTGGAGAAAAGTTTGGGACTGAGTTCAGTGCTGGCAAATTTACTCTCGTTTCTGAAGTCTTCAGCTCACCGAACTGAGGATCATTTCCAGGGAAGAATGCTGGCTGGGTGAGCCAGTCAGATCGATAAAAGTTTTAGATAGAGCCAGAAGTGAATATTCAGTTTAAGAGAAATAATTTCAAGCATACCTTGTCGGGCGATTGAAACGCACTGCACATCACAAGCTATAAATACAAAACTCAAATTCGAGTGTAAACGAAAAAATATAACAAATGAGTGAACAATTTTTGATGTTTCAGTTGAAAAAAATGAATAAAAAGTTTGGTTCCTGACGATGAAAGTAATATTAAGCGAAACATTCTTGAGGTCTACCTCACGTGAGTGCTGCTGTTGACCAAAGTACTATGAACTGAGGAAAAATGTAACAACTGTATGAAGGGTTGACATCTGTAAAATATAATTAGATAATGAATGCAAGAGGCACAAACCAGAAAATTAAGGGCAGGACTGAGTCACTCATATCCTAATTGTTAAATTCATGGTTAATAATCAATAAATTGTTTAATTAATCATTATTACTTAAAAATTTGCTTGTTTCAGTATTTTAAATTATTTATTGAAGCAAAATGGGATTAATTCCTTTAAACAACTGCTATGTCATCAGGTCCCAAACCGTCGAGCGAGTACAACGTCATCGAGAAATCTGTTCACTCATTATGGGTCGTATAAAAATCCACGGAAGACTTTTTAGTCAAGAAAAAGAGTTTAAATGCAGCTTTCATTTTAACATTTCATGACAGCAAATAAGTTGAAATTCTTTTTTAATCATATATGTAAATATTTAATCTATAGATTTAGAGATTAATTAAATATAGTTCAAAAATATAAGAAAAACCTCAGCGCCCAACTTTTAACTATCTGTACAGTCTTTACTTTACAAAGGTAATGATATGAATAATTAGAGATTGATAAGTCGTTGGCAATTGACTCCCAAACCATTTTAGTTGATTTTTAATTCAAGTCAGCTCTCAACGCTAATTCACCTGCAACATCTCAATGATGAACGCACAAACTTATCCCCCAGACTATCGGTATCACGTTGAAAATCCATCACCACTAGGAATATAAATTTTAAAAATCAAGTGTGCCATTAACTATGACTTTACTTGGAATTGATTATAATTGAACAAATAAGTTAAACTAAAATCAAATTTGAAAATACGCGCAATAATGAAAAGAAAAACAGTCAACGAGGAAGAACTTCGAAATGTTGCTTTGTCGCATTTTTCTGTTGCAAACAAAAAATATCATTGATAATATCGAAAAAATGTGGTTTCGAAAAAAAATGAGTTGTAGACGAAGCAATATTCTCTATCAGTATTTTTTTATGTTAGACGAAATTTCATGACAAAACTAATAAATAGAGTTTCATGAAACCAATTATTATTTTAATAGAACTCACCGAAAACAGGTCTTACTACTTCAATTCCAGACGCAAACTTGTTGGAAAACAATTCCAGACCAGTAAGGTCCAAGATTCGGGGAATTATTACTGTGTTCAAATGGACGTAGGAATAACGTACGTCATTTTACTAGTTCGAAAATTAAAATCAATCAAATAATTAATCAATTCAATAATCTAATCAATTGAATTTTCAAAATTTAATTTATTAACTTGTTGTCATTTGATCGATACAAAATCAGCCCGAGAATGTACGTGGTCGAATTTCTTGCACCATTTGCATGGGAGGACATCGTGTTGGTCGTCGATCGTAACGCGTCAGACTTCAGCGCCCAAAGAAAGACTTCAGCGACTGCCCAATAAAAAAATTTTACAAACGACGAATGGATTGAATCGTTGATCTGCCGTGGCACAATATGCTCCTACCTGCAGCGCTGTTATAGCTTGTAGTCTGACAGGGAAAATGTTTTGGGCGTAATTGGGCGTAATTGGGTTAAACAATTTTCAAAGGAACTATTCACTTAATTATAATTTTTCCTCAAATCACTGAAAAATTGTCCATAACGTCAAAATTCTTTACTTTTCTTTCTTCCGAACTGAAGCATCGCGATGAAATGCCTTATCGCGTTTTATTGTTTTGAGTATGATGCTAGTTTTTCGTTTGCTACTATTAATGACTGGACAGAATTAATTAAGTGCTTGACTGAAATTGCCGCTAAATTTCCATGCGACAATTATTAATAAATGAAACTACTGCTTATATATATATATATATGATGCAATTGCATCGGTTCGTTGTCGTGTTTTCATTAAGCGCATGAATAAAGTTTTCAATTACAAAAAAAAAATTGTGCAAAAAATTGCTCTTCACACGGATTTCTTGCATTGCAAAAAATTCAAATCGAATGTGTAACGGAAAGCTGTTGAAAGCCACATTTTTTTCACGACGAAACAATTTATGTTCGTTCTCGACAGAGGCCACGTTCAGAACCGATCGAAGGTCACTGGATAGCTTAAATTCAATAGCGAGGAAACTCGTGGCTTCCACCGAAAGGATGACGAAGAGCCTGAGGTGCAGGCTTATTTATTGCGGCGTGGGGCCTTCCAGTCACCGATTAATTGATCAAGCAGGTGACACTGGCAGGCTCGACGTCGGCCGCAGCCGCTGAACAAAATATATCCTTGGGGAAACTGAACACGGATCGCAAAAACATTCTTTACCTGTAACAAATTTTTGGGGTCTTTGCCACTGCCATTCAATACGTACTGATTTAGCACGCAGTCGTGCTGTTGGATACATTCCGTAGTACAATAATTGACTGACACGGTTCAGGCTAAAAATAAACGTATCATTAATTAAGTACTCTCTAATGTACAAATCAAATTACAGACACCAATAATTAAAAGATGCATTCATTCTCTCATAATTAGGCACGAAAATATAATTTAATTGAGGACAAACTGAAAAACTAAAAGGAGCCCCACTTTTGTACACTCATAGAACATTCGAACCTGCAATTAATTTCATTTTTTTTTTTGATCGTGTGCTTACGATTAAATGTAAGTTAATGCTTTTGACTACTTTAATTTACGATAACAGAACTTGTAAAACAGTAACGAACCTCATACTTGTCATTATTTTTAAAGTAAATATTCTCCAGGAAATCCCAGAATTTTTCTTTATCGGAAAGAATCTCTACTGACACGAGACATCCCAACAAAACCGGAAGCTTTTCTTTATTCAGGCAGCCAGATTTACTTTCAGCGCCAAAACAACACAACACGGTTTTAGGCGAAATCGCTCCTGTTTGTCTCAGCTCCTATCCTCCTGGAGCATCACCATCAAATCCTGGCCATGCTGGAAGAGGGAACCGGGGTGGACGTGGTGTATTTAGACTTCGCCGATGATCACCCTGTTTAGAGCCTTTGTGATACCTCTCCTTGAATACTGCTGCCAGTTCTGGACCCCTTTCACACTCAGTCCAATGTGGCAACTGAAAGAGATCCAGCGAGCCTTCACTTCCAAGATCAGAGGTATGACGAGGGAGTTGAACTACTGGTGGAGGTTGGAGCGAACAGGTCTATACTCACTTCAGAGAAGCCGGGAGAGGTATGTCATTCTGTACACATGGAAAATAATAACCGGAATGGCACCAAACATTGAAAGCGAGACCTTGAGGATTGAAACATACCATAACCATTGATGGGGGAGACTGTGCAGGATTCTCCCACTACGTAACGGATCCGCGGTCAGATTTCAGTACTTGCGGGAATGGTCTCTTTCCGTGGCAGGGTCGAGATTGTTTAATGTCCTACCAAAGAATATAAGAAAAGGTGAATTTACCCTGGATACCTTCAAGAGAGGATGTTACCGTGCTATGGGATGGGACAAACCCGTTGTCCACTGCAGAGAATTAAATAAACAGTGGAAGCTATTGATGTTGTTGAATGAAAGAGTTTTCTATTAAGATTACAGTATGTTTAGGAATAGTTACAGCAAATAAATAAGGTAGGAGAGTGCGGCATTGATCAGTCACTTCACTCTAGATGGCAGTACCATAAATAAGGGCTAAAGAATGCAGTTGCTCGGCCAAAACTGTAGTATATAGGGAGCACAGAGTAGGACTGGAATGACACCGCAAGAAAAATATATGGAACATAAATAACCTTAATAATCTTAGTGCTAATTAAAGAATTCACGAGCCAAATAATTTAATGTCCTAAACAACTGTCAGAATGTAATTTAAAATATTTATTCTGACTAAAATGCATTTAAAACTGTGACCGTCAGACAGGAAATAATCAATTAATTAAACAAGGAAGTTACTTAAATAATCCAGATAAGCTTGGGATAACTATCTCGCAGGAATAAGCAAATGACCATTAACTGCAATGAAGTATATGGTGAGCAAGGAAACTAACAGTTAGGCAAGAATTACAATTGATCTGATAAAATGATTAACGAAGTTTACAAAATGTTCCGATTTTGGAGAGCAGACTTACCAAGGTTTGAACTTCCAGACTAACTCGACACACGGAATGCCAGTGGCTGCTAGTTACTAAATGACGGAACTGAATTGAATGTGACTGTATTGAAATCTTGAAATCTTGCTTGAATCGCAAGTTAACCAGGAATTTAAAAGCAAAGAAAATTCCACAAAAATTCACCATATCTTTATAAGAGATATGGTGAATTTTTGAGATATGGTGAATTATATGAGATATGGCTGAACTTAATTTTGTGTTATGAACTGACGATGGAGCTGGACTCCAAAACGTTTTCTCTTATAAAGATATGGTGAATTTTTGTGGTATTTTCTTTGCTTTTAAATTCCTGAATGTGACTGTCGTTAGTTGTGCAAAAAATCACTCCGAACCAAAAATGAAAATAATGACCATGAGTCATAAGTTACTGAAAATTAAGGAATTAAAACACAAACTGGTTGAGTGATAAAAAGGTTAGATGCCTTCCGGCAACAATGACTAGACCTGTTACAGGGCACAATCCCTGATCGTCTGCCCCTGCACCACTACCAGCGTCGAAAAGCAAGCAACAGCATCGTGCATCAGGTGGCCCAAATGAGGAGGGCGAAAAGCGATAGTCAGAGGCTGCGATCCATCGTGGTCTAAGATTGCTACGTTCAAAACATATACTGAGGTTACTAAGGTCTTGCATCTCGGCTCCTCTGACGCTTGGTCGTGTTGGTAGAAGGACACTTGGGAAGCGCATACGAATTAAAACTTCGATACTGCAGACTTTTCGCGCGCATACGAATTATAACTTCGAAACTGCAGACTTTTCGCTCTTGCCTATGTATCTCTTCGCAACTTCGATACTAAACAATTGATTCGCCCTCCTCTACTGGATAAAGGCGTGGCATTCTTATATATTTTAAGATTCTCTGTATGAGATTATTAATTTCAAATGAATGCAGTTTCAGAAACCTCATGACAAAACTAGTTAATTTAAGAGCAGCATCTGGGTTAGAAATCGCAAAATTTGACTCTTCTATTTTCAACGCTAAATATTCAGCAGAGAACAATATTGCTCTTCCAATGCAGAAAACCGTTTGTATAGTCGGACCTCGGTTTGCTCGCGAGGCAGTTTCGTTTAAAAATTCAAAAAATTATGGAAAAAATGAACACGTTTGTAAACCATTTTTACAACACTTCGCTTTAACTTCACTTCTTGTTTGTCTGTCTGCCTGCTACAAATCTTATGATCGAAATTCAGCACACTTCTACTTATCCTATCGATCTGAAATTTTGCACACTTGCGTAAAGTTGGAGACAATGCAAGAATCAAATGACAAAATAAATAATTTTATTAGAAGTAAGAAATTTTTACTATATTAAAAAAAATGATAAAATAATTTTGTCAGCAACAAATCTTATAACTGATATTTGACACACTTTTACCAGTCCAATTTATCTGAAATTTTGCATACTTGTGTGAAGTCGCAGGCAATGCATGAATCAGTTGACAGAATAAATGATTTTGAAAAAAAATATATATATTAAAATTTAAAATATAATTTTTCTTAGTATTCGAAAATAAAATGAGAAATTCATTGTACATCTTTAACATTGGAGACACTGGATTCTATAGAAGTGTTGTCCTTAAAAAGTAACTTTTAAATGTATGTATATTATTCACTCTAAAAAGACAAAAATGAGTCATACCAGTCAAAAATCATAGGCGTATCGCCGGCGCGTTAAAGTAGATTTAGGTCGAGACGATCGGACGGTGCGCCCGCATAACATCTTGGTAACATCGATGAAGTTTCCACTTTTCAAGCGCAACGGTTCGCTCTTGAGCTGCACGCGGCCTCTGGATAAAAGCCGCATCGCGCGCAGCAACGACTGTAACTTGCACGCCGCCTCCCAAGCAAAAAAAAAATCTAAATCAGTACTCACTGTAATGAGTGGCAGAGAGCGCATTTTCTCGTCGACGAAAACGTGAAGTCATGGACGGACGAACAGACGGACATGGCGAGTACAATAGTGCATTTTTTTCCATAAATGAGAAAATGCGCTAAAAAGAATAACCACGACTTGCGCTTTCATCGACTCTCCTCCTCCGCTGAACTCTTTGGTCATTCACATACTATCAGACACTTTTCAGTACATGCCAACATATCGCTGTAAATGAATTTTACTTTGGCTACTCGTACCTCAAGTGCTTGCGTTCGAAGAAACTATGAAGTCATCGCCGAGGATCAAACCTGTGCCCAGGATACAGTCGGTCGAGTGCTGCTGTGCGCGAGTGCTGCTGTCCATATAGCCCCAGCCCACTACACCACGCGGCATAAGATACTTTTAGTCGTAGTTTCTATGAAGTTTTCTACCTACAACTACCTCAATAAATTGGACTGCAAATCGTAGTAATACCGAATTGGGTGATTGAATTGCGTATGCGTCGCTCATATTCATTACTATATATGTATAAAGAAGCCCGTATGCGATGAAACAAAAAACCACTAGTATTTATCACGTAGACTGTCTCATTGTCCGTTCACCGCGTAACAAATTGAGTAGCAATAAGTACCTCCCATAACCGGAAAATATTATTTATTTATGTTCCATCCCGATATAGGTTATTTTGACGGTTATTCAAAAATAAATATTTCGCCTCATTTCGCAGTATTTAGCTTAATCTGTACTTAAATAAAAGTGTTCGAATCTCAAGCGAAGTTTGTACTCGGAACTCCTTCGAAAAGTTCACTACCTCAAGCCTGAATTTTGAAAAAATTGTATAAATTCAAGTTTCCGCTGGTGTGAGTTTTCCGTATTTATCCAGAGAAAAATCTTCCTCTGTTGGTGATGCATTGCATTGGCAGCGATCGTTGTACGTGTTATTTCTATCGTCGAAAATACAAAACCTCTGATGATCGTTCTTTGTTCTTATCTATTATCAATCAATGAGTTACTTTTTTTGAGCGGTAAAAGCCGTAACAATTCACCGCCCAAGCCCTCGTTGTTAAAAATGACTAAACTCACGGTCATCAGATATTTTTGCACTACAGGTTTTTTTATCGAGAGATGACAAACGGATCATCTTTAAACTAAGGAAGTGCGGGAGAACTTCACAACTGCATTCAGTTATGAGAGATGGAGCAACCTAACCATCATAGTAGACAAATTTTGGGTGACTGAGATCTGCATCTGTTAACTACCACAAAACTCCGTTGATTCCGTTCTGCTAGGGTGCAACAATTGAATCTACTTTAATCTGGTGGAATTTATATTCAGCATTCAACTCTACATGGCTTGTGAATAGAAGCATAAGCTGTATTACAGCATGAATGCGATATGCAACTACTTTTTTTCCGAGCTGTGTGAATGTTAGCGCCTACATGTAAGCAATTATGTACCTACATATGTAACATGATCGTTTATATAGCAAGCGAAATATGGTCGTGAGTGGCAAGCGACCTGTGCATCGTGTACGGCCTTAAAGTACCATGCGAATTATCGCCGATGGCAGCGGTGTGGCCCGTCCATCGCCTCATGCACGGCGGACGTTATATAAGTGGCGCATGATGATTCATGATGATATATATCCTCATTACGATTAATAGGCGATGGGAATGCTATAACATACAATATTCGGGAATTGTTGCTGTTGATGTTTATTTTACTTCTTTTTGAACCTGTTCCTGAGCCATTCCTGAACAATTGAAATATTCTTGTCGCATAATTTAAATCCTTCAGTTTAGGATCGACCAAGTCAAGAGGTATGTATATTGTTTAATTTGTACTACAAATATTTATCTCACCTGGAAGCCTTTTTCCTGACTCATTTATTCTCCTAATATAAGATAAAAAGCAGGGAAGGTATTTATATGTATCTATTCAACGTCAAAAATAGTATATACGAAATTGAAAAGGGAAACAAGAGTGGATTGAAATACCTAATATGCAAAGAATATTTCTCTCATTTTTAACTCCAGAGCTGTATGAATTTCGGAATTTTCCCCTATTTCTTCTTTTTAATTACATTTCTTGTTTTTGTTACTTATTTCATCGAGAAATTCGTACGAACGAAATGTTCCGGTATTATTGTTTCAGAAGTGTGTTTGCAGTTTCATAAATATCATCTAAATAATAATTCCAGATGATAACAAATTTATCATATTTTTTGAAAATCATTTTAATAATAATGATTTTTTGACCCAGACGCAGTCCTTCAAACAGTTTCTTCTCAAAGGAAAATTCAATTTATAGAAGTATACCAACCAAATTGGTATATACAACTAAGTTGTTTTGTGATGCTCAATCCATTGGCCGACTGGTCATGTATTTTCGCTTCTCGTTCCGTAAACTGAAAACCTACAGGCGAGCGCATGGGTGCCACTGATGGACGCTGGACCGACTTCATATCTAGGTTATAATCATGTCAGGATCCTCACACAATTCTGGCAACAATTTTTTTAGTTATATTTTTGGTAGATTATATTATGGTTATATTATTATTTAGGTTATATTGTAAGGTTGTTAGTAACAAATTAGAACACACTGAAAGGAAATCGTTCTTACGAGAGACTATACCGTGCGTTAGGTCAGTCGTTAAGAGAAGGTCCTACCGTGAACAACCCGTTTCTAGGCCTAGTTGACCTATTGCGCCACTCTTCTGCTGTGCTCTAAGCCATCTTACAGTGCCTTTATTGGTGAGCTGCTATATTAGACTAAATTTATCCTAACAATAAATTAGCTATTTCTGTTTCATGTAAATTGGTTAAAAAGTGATCATATATAGAAACTGTTATGCAAGTGCTTAAGTGATTTCCAATATTCATTTATTAGAAATCTATAAAATTTGAAGTATTTATTTCCAATATAGGCTTGCGGGTCACGAGAGTAAGCTGCCTCCGGGACCGTGTATTCCAAGTACTTTGCTTGGAAGGATCTTCGCGTGCTCCCAGGATCTGGGACGTGCTACGACCTTTGTCACCTATTGTGAAGTGTTGGACTGGGCACTTAGCTTGTCTATAGAGTCGTTTCAATCTATTTAGCAATACTTTTTGATTATTGTTCTTGTTCAATAAATTAGTTGTGGTGGCTGATGTTTGATGCACCCGCGTAACGAAGCCGATGAAGTACAATACTTCATTACATATATTATGAGAATGATTTGTGATAGTTCAGCAGTTATGACCATTGGTATTATTCAAGCTATGATACGTCAGTGAAGAGCTTGATCGAATCTGCAAATTTTTATGTCCATGATGATTAGACTTCTGTTCATTTTTCAAACCGAAAAAATCCTTTTAGATCGTCGGAAGTTTGTACTCTTCGAGCAAATCGGCTTCCTGCGAAAATTGAGAAAGCATCAGAAAACTTCCAATGCGACGTTTTCTCCATAGGAGAAGCTTGGAAGAAGTTTCGATTTACGTTAGCCCAGGAAACTCGGCTCATTCTCGGACTAAAACGGAGCTTGGAAACTTCCTTCCATTTAGACGTTCTTTGTTTGCACCAGTTCGAGATTTCTCTTGAGAAATGGATGATTTTTAAGATGAGAGTTTCTACGAAAAAATTAAACTCCAACTAGTTGAGGAAGGATCTCAATTAACTCGCTGCATTGAAAAATGTGGACTTTGAGACTGCATTGAAGTAAAAAGAAAAGATTGCCCAAACTTTATTCCCGACCTTTCAGAAACTTTTCGAAAATAAGAAAATTGTGACTGTAATATTATAGATAATTTTACCATACCAGAAGCAGCTATTTTAATGACTGCTTGAATCATCTGATATTGAGCTCCTCATTATGTCTGATGGAGTTGATGAGGTGTCATAGGATCATATCATCAACCGCCTTAATCGCCATTGAAAAATATAAAAAAAAATCTGTGGAAATATTTACATTGAAGAAATAAATTTGACAGAATAATCGATCTTCCGTTGAAGAGAAAATGTAAAGAATTTACAAGTTCTATGGAGGTGTTGCTTATGACATAAATAAATGTTCGCAATGAACACTTGGACGTAAATAATTACGAAATATCCCATTTGAATATTAATAAAGAACAGATTGAGGCAAAGTTTTCGAAGCTTTATAAGCTTCATTATCGTTTGAATATGATACCAAAGTGATGAAATAAGCTCATGGTATTGAGTATTAATTCAATGAAATAACCCTTTAACTTGTGTGGCTCTAGTAAAACAAATGAACTTGACGAAAGCGACCTCTGAGTTTCGTTAATTATCGGCGAGCTCGAGGTTTCAGCTTTATCAGCAGAAAAAGAGCGGCGCAAATAATGCTCATGGCTTATGAAGTCAGTGGCTTCGCAATTAGTTCAGGTTATTGAGAACATTGCAGGCAAAATAAGAGCAATGCTACGTGCATAAATTTTAATCGGCTTAGTGAGAAAAGATCCATAGCATGAAAAACATGCAACACCAGAGCAGGAAATGAACTGACGATGACCAAAAGAACAAATAATCAAGTCTTCTCAACAATATTTTTCGCTGTTTACACGTGTTTGCATGAACTTCCGTATCTTGTACACTAAACTTCATTTGAAGGAACAGAATGTTTGAAAATCTTACATTGCTCGTGCATACGATCTTCGCCTCCTGACTAATAAAACTACAAAGAAATAATAGACCATTTTAATTATTATAATATGAAGGTTCTAAATCAAGCGAGGTTAGACAGATAGCTTACGTAAAAATTCTAAATCTTGGAAGTTTATGAAGATAAATTACATGGATGTACTAAATCAAGAATAGTTCGACAGATGCAATATGTTATTCTATAATTAAGCGAGGCTTGACGATAAAATACCTTACAGGATAATGCCAAATCGAATGGATTTCCAACGTGACGATTCTAAATCAAGTGAGTTTTGATCGACGGGTATCGTTGATTCTAAGTGAGTAACGAGGATTCTAAGTCAAGTAATGTTGGAGAGACGTTATATTAATCTCATCTTGTAACCTCACATGAGGGCAGGATTTGGATAGGCGATTTGAAACAGACTTTGCAGAGTGTGATGGAGAGTAAGATGTAATAAAATTATTCGGATGATATTGTAAAAAAATATCGATTACATATATTTAGATTTTGGTACTAAATTTATTAATTCAGCCACTAGCACTTCAGCTTGTGAACCGTTGAAAGTAGCCCTAATCCAAAATCGATCACGGTCGATATTAAAAATGATCTTGGGACCCAAGTTAAGAAATACCGACTGAACTGAGAATGGCGTAGCAATTGGTGTCCAGAGGTTTGAGTTGTGCCTGGCACATAAGATATCGTCAACCGTTGACGATAACTGCAATTATACCCAGGGAGACCAAGAGGTGACAAGCATCAGCAATATTAAAAAGTATGAAATTTACAAAATTTTTATTATGAAATTGTCTCAACCTGGTGTTAGCTTCAAAATAACGTTTATGCAATGCGCATATACAAAATATTTTACCAGACATTGAACTATTAGAACCTTAAATTGGATTCAAGTGAACATAAAAGATACAATTCCGTAAGAAATTTCCGCCAATACCAGAACCAAAACTTGAATAGTAAAATAATTTAAATATTAGAAAAAATCACAAAACCTACTGCTCAGCAGCTACGACAACAAATAAGATGACTCAGATTTCAGTTTGAAAAAAGACTCACCCAAACATTGGCAGACAAGGCTGAAGTGAGATTGCAGATTACTGAACTAAGGAAGAAAAAGTTTGGAAGTAGTTTGATTGGTTTTCAAATAGTTTGATATTAAAAAAAATTAAAACAGATGCCGTGTTGTTAATATTAATATAGATACATATATTGAAGGTCCCTACATACTGTATCACGAGCGTCTTAACTATCAAATACTTGACATGTTCATCAATATGCCACGGCACATTTCCTATTTACTCAGGCTGTGAAAATACCTTGTTATATGTTGCATCTTTAATTGCAGAAAAATATTTCATACATCAAAAATTATAAAATTAGGCTTGGTTATGAATAATGAATATAAATTTGTTGTGACGTCAAAAAAGGTAAAGAGAAAATAAATACCATGTTTCATAAGGCAGTATAATTGTAATGAAATTAGTTATTTTCATTCGAATTTAAGTCACGATAATGAACAGGTGATGTTTTTCTTGAGCAACAAACACCCACCAGCGGCGAAGGCTGCATGCGTGATTTGCGGCCCGAGCGTCCGTCTCGC
>NW_025945636.1:0-813 GCF_000764305.2 Hyalella azteca | reverse complement strand
ACCATTCCAACAAAAAAAAAAAGAATTGATTTTATTAATTAAAAACAGGGAATGGTTTCATGTCAATAATCAGGGCCCCGACCCTGATCATTGACAATTGCAATCCCACATGCGCATCCGAAATGAATTCATACTTGCATAACTTAAGACGGAACTAAGTTTTGGCTCTAAAGTTTCAACAGCAAAGTCTCGGCTCTCACTTTTGGCCCAAACACCAACTTTTTCGGATAACAATGCAGCTTCATAATATTGTAATTCATCCTGAATTAAAGATAATCTTTCAATATAAGAATTTGCAAGGAATTATTCATGAACCATTAAAAAATTATATTCTTTGTCATCATATCTAAATTTTAAGTTACTACTTATTAGAACATCGAGCATATAAAATCCGCATCAGCCTGCGTCTGAAATTATCAATAAAATGTAGCGTTTGACTCTGAAATTATTATAAGCAAAATTTCGATAATTCAGTATTGGTCGACAAAATATTCGTTCATAATGAATCTTGTCAAGGAAAATTCAATTGAAATTTATAGAGTTAAATTTCGCACTAGGAATTTTCAGGGCAATTTTATGATGCACTTTCAAACTGTATTATTTAGGTATCAACGCTGCGTAACTTGATACAGACCACTTATCGTGATAGCCACAACATCCACGAACAGATAATTTCTCATCAAAGTATTATCAACATCTCTGCTCATACGGTGGTATACGTATAATGCATTTGAGTGCCTGTAAAATTGCGCTATTGTAACCTAAAGAAAATAATCATGTTTTCTAGCATAGCGTTGACTTTCGTTCAAGAAT
>NW_025945635.1:0-836 GCF_000764305.2 Hyalella azteca | reverse complement strand
AAGTGTCATGAATGACATGTGCATCGCGCATGATGAGACCGGTTCATGCATAGGCTTTATGTTCAAGTTTCGCCCAGTCACTTTAATATAATTTTCTACATGGACCAACGTGCATGTACATACGACGTTTGATTGGCAAAGAGGAACAATATGTTTAAGAATAACAATGATCTGCATGAATTTACCAGCAAGTTTCACGTCGCAGATTTGAGCTCGAAATACAACAGTGAATCATTTGAACGTTTGCTGACATCTTTCTTTTTCATCTGATTAGCTACTTAGATAATAATAGTCGCGTTGAACAAATCTTATCTTGAATTTGTACAGCACTTTACTTAAAAATTTATTTTTCAACCCTAAAGTATTCTTGGTTGCACACGGACGATGGATAAATGTTATTATTATGTAAAAATATTTTTGCTAAAGTGGATAACATAAACAATAAGTGACTGGTAGTTTTTTTTGAATTACGCCAAAAAGAAAGAATCTGGTGCTCGCCCCATGAATTTTATTTTGATGGACTGAGAGAATTCGGCGTCAATCCTTATATTTTATAGTTGTTCTGCAGCATCAAAAAGGTCATTAAAAAAGGAGCAAGGTCATCAAAATAAATTTTGAAAATGTATCTCTTATATATACACTGTACACCATGACGTGTGAGTACAGGCTAGTTTTCCATATGTCACCTTTTCACTTTTACTTTTTTTATGAAAGTTTGACTGATAAACGGAATGCTCACTAATAATATTCTTGTTTTGAGGGCGAGTCAGGCGCCATTAGCTAACCGAATTTCATCTCCGCGTTGAGGTGATCTGGAGGTTATTGAAGCTTTAGTT
>NW_025945634.1:0-2925 GCF_000764305.2 Hyalella azteca | reverse complement strand
TTTGTTGGGTAAGATTTGAGGGTAAATGATTGTGGTGACCTATGATTTAAGCTGTTTATGGAAAGTGTGACGATAGGCCTATTATGCTATCTACTCTTATTATATTACCTATTTGAACCTACGCTGATATTCCTAAATATTTATTATATCAATAATTTGGCCATCTGAATTCATGACAATGATTTGTTATTCACTAAGATTAATTACTTAATTCATCTTAATTATTAATTAAAATGCTAACCAATATTCCTGTTATAGAAAAAATTTTGAGCTGCGTTCGAATAAAACTTTTTCTTTTTTTCCCCTCATTTATAATTTTTGTTTACCTCAGAAAAACTGAGCTAAAACTTTGACGTCACCTCTAAACGCCACCTCTAAACACCACCTTAAACGCTTACATTTCTAGACTAGTTTGCGGATGACGATCTGTTTTGACACATTGGATTAGCGAAAGAAACTGGTCTTTAGCATGTTTTTAAGACTCGGTTGTGGCTGGCACACGATTTGTTCGGATCAAACTTCGAGACTGACCGTAGATTTCATCCCAGCGAGGTTTCGAAGCCACTTTCCATGTCATTGGGCTAGAACTCAACAATTTTTCATACAAATATAGCTGTTTATTCTAATTTTGTGTTTTTTAGCAAAATTTGTTCTTTACTTTTGTCAAAATTTGTTCTTTACGATGATTGTCGAACGACAATCATCGTAGATTTGAGTTTTCATGCAACGGCAATTTAAATTTACACTTCTCCGACTTGAATTATAGTACTGCATTTTCATGAATAACCGATATTCGACGCATCCGCAAATCTGCTTTGATGCAAAATCAAATTTCACATGATGGAAAAAAAGTAAAATATATTATAAATATTGATAAATAGAAATATAATCATAAAATTCACAACTCTAATTTAAAGTTTCCATGATATACGGAATGTACCTGATATGCGTAAAAACATGTAAGTAACGAAAAGTTTCGATGGGAACGCTGCTGTTGAATATAATTAAAGTAGTCGGGTGTTGGGAGCCTCATCATATTTAATTGTCATTCGTAACTTGATGTCAAAATTTAATGGCTGGCTGACTCCGGCTGACCTTTCTTGTACAGGATTTGCCCAACCAACAGTGAACCTAACAGCTCTTCTCAACGAAAGCATGTGATTTTGACTAAAAATTCACTTCTAACTACGACAATAGAAAGAGTTTATGTCCAATTCGAGCATAAAATATTACAAATTTGATTATGAGAATAAATACGCGAGCTAAACAAGATGAACCCAGCCTTCTTAGCAATTTAGTTTTTTATTCCTTTCCAATTCAATTTTTTCATTCAGTTTCGCAAAGCTCCTTAAAAGCTCATTCAGCTTTCAGCAAAGTTCATTCGTTATTAGACGTTGAAGATTTGAGAATCAAAAATTAATTTTTTCGGTTATTAAAATTCAAGGTCTTTCTCCTGTGCAAGATCACCAAACACAATAGTTAAATGTTTAAATTGTGTATGAATGACACGTCAAGGCAAGTGTTATTGAAATATGACAACAAAATCGAATATACTAAAAAATAAACCATCACAACCTCAAATTACATGTACAAAAAGAAATTAAATCTTTGATGAGCCATTACGTTCAGGAATTTCAACTATAGGATTGGAATTTTAGGTTCATGTTTGGAACGCGGAAGCAGGCAACGATTTTGCCAATGCATGTCAGCCTACAAGCATGCATATTAGCTTACAGGCTTTAGTATGAATGCAAGTAACAAGTATGCATGTTTTGCAGATGCATGTACAGCTTACGGAAGTTGGATGCGATTTGAACGCAGAGTACTAAACAAATTTGAAGCTTTCTGAAAAAAAATTAAACTGTCACGTTGAAAGTTGATCGAAGAAAAAAATTTTTGTTCGAAATATATTTACGATTTCATTAATTAGATTTTCATTAACTTGAATGAGAGCCAATTAGGGATGTAAAACCGAATTCTATTTTAGCTTCTTTTTTATCGTCAGTTCGCCAAAACTTGGTGAAATGAAGTAATATAAAGTCAGAACAAAATTCTAACGGATCCCGAAACTTGTATAGCAGTACATAGGAGAATTAAAGAATAATAATAGATTTCAACCATAATTATCAAATTTGTATATTTAATGGAAATATTCATTTTCAAACTTTCCTGAAAAATTCGCACCTGTTCTTGTTAGTAACAATATTTCCCCGCCTTTATTCGGGGCTCGCAGTAATTCATTTCGAAAGCGATTACTGAAATTTCCGAAGCTCTATCAAGTTTTGCTGAGACTCATCACCACACAGCAAACTGCGGGCATTACTCTTGACTCATTATCATTCAAAAAATTTCGATTCTCGAGTCAAAACAATGGATAAATTTTGCAATAAGTTTTTTTTATTCGCGCTCTGCGCCGTTTGTGAATAATTCCTCATCTGGAACATATAAAATTAATTCAAGAAGTTTTGACAACTCAAAATAAAATAAGTAAGTTATGTGTTACAGTTTTACGGCCAAAAATGTATTTTTATTTATGCGATTTCATTAATAGGTAGAAATTTACAGAACTTTTTTTTTTATTAAAATTTGAATTAGCGTAACGATCGAATGATATTATAATATTAATACAGAAATGAGTATCAGAATAACTTTTACAGCATATATTTAGCGCTGTAAAAAAATTATTAGGAACTTAGGCTGTCAAAGTTAGGAAGTAATGATGTTTTATCCGCAAAAAATTATAATGTTTATATTGCTTGCTTGTTGCAGTTGTAGTAAAATTCGGGGTCCCCCCGGTTTTACCCCGCGCTCTCAGTACGCGTATTGATACTTGTATCCGAACAACTTTATACTCACTACCGGGAAAATCCAGAGCGACATAAAATTTTTACTTTTTCCATCATAACTCGGCAACGGCTGCTCCGA